>NC_079410.1:3273212-3480712 GCF_029220125.1 Pseudoliparis swirei | reverse complement strand
GACACCACCTCGTCAGGTCCTCACGGGGCTGCAAGTTCATGTGTGTGTGTGTCCTCTTGTCAGACACCGCTCTGCAGTAGCCCCCCCTCTCCCTGCAGGAAGGCCCGCCACGGACTCGGTGCCAGGACACACATGCGCACACACCTACTTACAAGTACAAGCAACTGCACACACACACTCACATGAATCAAACGCTTGGCCCTCCTCCATCTGCTGTCCCAGCATGCACCCTGGTTACCTGGCCGCTGGCCCACGAGCAACAGCTGCTGCCTCAGGACTGGAGGTACCACTGCAGGATCTCACACACACACACACACACACACACACACACACACACACACACACACACACACACACACACACACACACACACACACACACACACACACACACACACACACACACACACACACACACGATAAAGGCCTGAACCAATCAGGCGCGGGGCCGAGGCGGCGAGAGGTAAATGGTGAATAGCGTTGCTTTCATATATATTTATTAGGGCTGTCAACCAATTTAAAAAAAATAATTAATTAATCGCACATTTTGAAATTCATTAATCGCGATTAATCGCAATTAAAAGTTAAAAGTTCATTCTTTTTAAAGACCAAACTTCACACAGAGCTGTGTTTTCAAAGAGTCTCCTACCTATAAAGTGCCAGCGAGGTATTTAATATCGTGGATGATAAATTGTTTCTTCAGTGAAACATCAGATTAGTAAAAAAAAAAGAAGTATATTGAGACCCCATTGGTCCTGTCATCTTTAACATGAACAGCAGCAGAACCAGTGGCCTTGGTAACTGACTGACATTCACATATGTCCTGTTCACCCTCTGGAGGCTGGGGGCATTTTATACATTTTACCAAAAAAATTAAATTCACCTTTTAAAGGCGTTTGCATATGACACATACCCACGTGTTATACATCAAACATTCCAGAACAATCTCATCTCTATTCAATGAGGCTCAGTTGTCCTGGTGCCGTGTTCTCTGCTCTCTGACTGACAGGCTGCTATAGAGCCTCACCTGTGAGGTGGGAGGTCCTTGTGATTTACTGAGTGTTCATTGGTTGTTTTTCCCCCAAAATGTTGACAGACAAACGGATTGACCAATCACGGTGAAGGTTTCGTGTGACGAGTTCTTTCCGCGCCGCGTCCCCCGACACGTCGCCCCTCCGTTCCTCTGTGGATCAGAGGGGGAGACGGGAGGAAGGAGGAGCAGGAGGAAACCTGACTGATTCATCCACGAGTTAAACTGATTTATGATCCTTATTTTCGCGGAAAAATACTTGTTTTAAAAACGGAAACAGTGTTAAACCGTACTGCCGCGGCGAAAAACGTCAACGTACACCGGAAGTAAACAAAGTTGCGTTAATTGCGTTAAAATATTTTAGTGCGTTAACGCAGCCAAATTAATCGCATAGATTAACGCGTTAACGCTGACAGCCCTAATATTTATACGTATTCCAACCACTCAAGCATGTCAACATGAACTCAGACATACACTAAAGACAAGATGCTCATGAAAATAAAAATAATTTGGGGTTGAATATTTTTGCGCCCTGCACCCACCACTGGGTGGCGTTGTTACACAAGACTTCATTCGTTTTATTAATTGTTTTATTTGGGTCCTCCGGACGACTTCGTCGTAGAGGATCCTATTGTTTTTCGTGGAATTATTATTATTCTCGTTCTTATCTGGCAATGAAAGTGTTTTGGGGGCTTTATCATATCCCAAAGACCGGGCCGGCCGCATCGACTTAACCATCGACCACGTCAGGCAGTCGGGGCGCCGATTTCAGGCCTTTTTGGAATACATGGCGAGTCAAGATGGAGGCCGTATGCCGTCAAGACCGCCATTGGCTGGGTGGTGAACGGACCCATAAGAAAAGAACTAGAAGAGGAATTGATTGAGTCACCTCATAGGATCTCCGTGATGGAAATAGAGAAACTTCTAGTCGAACCGTACGACACTGATTTTCCAGAGCGGAAGTACGATGACAAAGAAGAGATGTCCCAAGGAGAAAGATATATCCGAGATGATCCGATGCAGCAGTTCAAAGAGGTTAAACCTCGCAGAAGGGCAGACGGCTCGGCGGTCAGGTGTCTGAACTGGACCCCGTTCTCCAAGGCGACACTTTAGGTGGAAGACTCAAATGCTAAACATCCAATGATTCTGTCTAAGCGTAGCAGTCGCCACTGATTTGAAGAGACACCAAAGAACAGGACACTGCGGACGCAGTTACGTCTCGGCACAACGTAGACGCCACGGTCCAACTCTGAGATCCCAAAGATAATCAGCAAATGTACAATAAGCCGCAGAGGAGGCGGCTTCCCAAACATGTCCGTGTTTCTTAAACGACCTCGGTCATGTCCCCGTCTCTCAACTCGGAGTTTCTTTGAACTCGTCTTGTTCCGCGTTGTTCGTAACTACGTGTTTCCGATGCTGCCACCCGTCTTGTTCAGGTCACCCTCGAAAGACGGGATTCACCTGGTTAAATAAAGGTTTCAAAATAAAATAGAAAATGAGAAGTCACCAAAATACTGGAAAAACATTTGTTTTGGAAGAAAAAACTGAAACCACAAAAAAACTCGGTTGTCCAATCCGTTTATTGAATGTCAAAAGGAATTAAATTGTTATTTCTTGACGTATGACGACGGAGCTCCGCCCACTCGTTAGGCTTCTTCTAGAAAAGGGAGGAAAGAAAACGGGATTGATACGGAAGCATCAGACAACCTCCGTGTTTCAGGCTGGAGATGGTTCACAATTTCATTCATATTCATATTTAATAATATTTTTTATTTATTTTTTAAAGTGAACGTGAGAATATTCACCTTAAACATGATTGAAATATCACGCTTTTAGGATTTCATGTGCATTAATAATTACGTAAAGCACTAAATTACTCTTAGCCCTAAAGTGGAATATTAGTAATATAACAATATGGTGCTCATGTCCCTCTTGTAGAGCCAAAGCTGCTTCGGAAGTAAAAAGTGGGCGTGATACATACTAAATCTCACCTTCCTCCTCATCATCATCTTCCTCCTCTTCCTCATCGGAGCTGAAGGTCCCGTCGGGGAGGCTGTACACCCGAATCACTTGCTGTAAAAAACAAACAAAAAAACAGAACACCGACGCGTCAAAATACCGAAAAACAAAATAAATTAAAACAGGCACTGCCGCGGGCACCTTCGTGACGGGTTGACTCACCTTGTTGGGGTCCTTCAGGATCAGGTACTTGCCCTCGTCCAGCTTGCGGCAGATGTCGATGACGCAGCGCAGGATGCCCCAGGCGTTCTCCATGCTCAGGTTGATCTGGCTGGCGAACTCGTTGGGCTTGAACTGCTGCGTGCCGAGGACCACGTGGCGGGCCGAGTCCTTGGCGTGGTACCGAGACACGTAACTGAGGACACACACACACACACACACACACAGTCAGTTGACGGCAGGGGAGGACATTTACATATTTATTTTTTAGGGGGCACTATTTGAAACTTGTGAAATAACATTTAACCTTTTTTCAAAAATAAATATACTTATAGCCGATAGGAGGAAGGACTCAGCGAAGGAATCAAGGACACACGGTTAACTTCATATGAATATATATATATATATGTATTAGTCTCCTCACCCCAGCTTGAGGTACTCGGACCCGGCCAGCATGGCGCAGCAGGTCCAGCGGGCCAGTTTGTAGCTGTTGTTCTTGAGCTCGGTGGCGAGGACGGCTCCTCGCTGAGAGTCCAGCTTCTGGCGCCAGTCCACGCCGTTACAGTGCTGAAGGGGGCGGAGCCAACACGGTGAGTCGGGAACAACAGGGGTCATATATTTACATTTTTTAATTCGCTGCATTTTTCATTCCACACGAGGATGATTTGTGGTTATCGTTTGTTTTTGTTCTTTAATAAATAAATAAGTTTCTCTCCTTTATTGATGATGATGCACAAAGTGACACGGATCAAAGAACAAGCATTTTGATTTGTTGTGTATGTTCGGCAGTTTACTTTGTAAAGAAGAAAACGGGGGAAGTAAAAACTGAAACAACTAAAAGTAAAGAAATAAAAGATACAAAATAATGTGGTTATTGTTTGACCTCAATATATTTTTGGGTGATTCATCCCGTGTCACGAATCCTCTGGTGGAAACAGACACGAATATGGACACTTTCACATTTAGCTTTAATATAAATTTTAGATCAAATTAAGTCCAGTTAGGTTTTTAATAAATGAAGGGAGGGAAAAAAAGTGCTGAAAAAAAAATCCTGGTAATATAAAGAAGCCCCCCCGCCCCCCCGCCACACTCTTACCCTGGAGTCCCACTCGTTGAGGGTCTTGACGTTAATGAAGGACACTTCTCCGTTGGCGCCCGTCATCACGCCGTCGTGCTCACAGCGGACGATCAGATCGATGTCGTCCCCGAGCTTCCAGTGGCGGTACCTAAAGACGACGACGACAACAACAATTGTTATTATCTTGTTGTCATAGCGACCGGTTCCCGTTACAAGCCGCTTGGCGGTTCTTCACCTGTAGGCCACAGACGCCACCTCGCCCTTGTCCGTGTCCTCCTCCACAAACGGGTTGGAGTTCGGAAACTTGTAGCGCTCTCCACCCTGAAGAAAGAAACACGAGTTCAGTAAACAGTCAAAGTAGTGTGTGTGTGTGTGTGTGTGTGTGTGTGTCTGTGTGTCTGTCAGGGTTCATACAAATGTTGACCAATGGATTTCCAGGACTTTAAACCAAATTCCCATGACCAAACTGGAATCTCCGTATAAACATGAACAATTTATAAAAGTTAGCGTATTGATTGCGTACGCCGGCTTATATTTTGAGCGTCTTTCTTCAAAAAACATATTAATTATTTCAAACTCGGCGTAAATGAACATGAGATTATAACAAATTTCCAGGACTTTTCCAAAACTTTTATGATTTATGTTTTTTCTCATGACTTTTCCAGGCCTGGAAATGACAATTTTAAAATGTCATGCCCTTTCCAGGTTTTACACGACAGTACGAACCCCGTCTGGATATAAATGTTTATACTTTTAATCAAACCGCGTAAATGAACATACGAGTATTACACATGTCCGTGACTTTTGGGACTACATTTTTTTAAAGGACTTTTCCAGGCATGGAAATAACCATTTTTAAATGCCATGACCTTTCCAGGACCGCAGGAGCCCTGGTGTGTGAGTGTGTGTGTGAGTGTGTGTGTGTGTGTGTGAGAGTGTGTGTGTGTTTGTGTTCTCACCACGCGTAAACACTGCTGGCTGAAGTTGTGGTTGATGTAGGTGGCCTCCATGGCCAGGTTACGGGGAGAGTTGAAGGAGTTCCCCTCGTCCTGCGGCGGCTCGTTGGCCGTCTCGCTCACGGTGAGCAGATCTGAGAACAGCGGCCACAGAAGTTAACGTACAAACAATCCAACACGAGAGAGGGAGAGAGAGAGAGAGAGAGAGAGAGAGAGAGAGAGAGCGCGACGAGGAGACAGATAGAGGGTGGGAGAGAGACAGAGGGAGAGCGATGAAGCGACAGATAGAGGGAGGGAACGCGAGGGAGGGGGTGGAGAGAGGGATGAAGAGAGAGAGAGGGAGAGCGAGAGAAAGCGACGAAGAGACAGATAGAGGGCGGGAGAGAGACAGAGGGAGAGCGAGGGAGAGAGGGGAGAGACAGAGAGCGCGACGAGGAGACAGATAGAGGGAGGGAGGGAGAGAGAGATGGAGGGAACGTGAGGGAGGGGGTGGAGAGAGCGATGAAGAGACAGAGAGGGAGAGAGGAGGAGAGACCGAGAGAGAGCGATGAAGTGACAGATAGAGGGAGGGAGAGAGAGATGGAGGGAACGCGAGGGAGGGGGTGGAGAGAGGGATGAAGAGACAGAGAGGGAGGGAGACAGAGGGAGAGGGGGAGAGAGAGAAAGAGGGAGACAGAGTGAGGGAAAGAGAGGGAGACAGAAAGAGGGAGACAGAGTGAGGGAAAGAGAGGGAGACAGAAAGGGAGAGAGAGAGATGAAGAGACAGATAGAGGGAGGGCGAGAGACAGAGGGAGAAAGAGAGAGTGAGAGCTATGAAGAGACAGAGAGAGAGAGGGGAGAGAGGGAGGAGAGAGGGAGGGGAGAGGGAGGTACCACGGAGCGGTCGGCGCCTCACCGAAGTCGGAGTTGTCCCTCTTGTCGAAGAACAGCTTGTTCCCGACTCGCTGCACGATGATGTCCCAGGAGTTGACGGAGCGCGTGCAGCACATCAAGGTGGCCAAGATGGCGTCCGTGGCGAACACGTTGCCCTGAGTCTTAGCCAGCTGCGAGGAGACGGACACACGGCGTGAATAAAAGAAAGCGGCGGCGACGGGTCGGCGCGGCGGGCTCCGCCCACCTTGCGGATGATGGGGTCGTCGGTGGTGGTGACGGTGTGGAAGATCCTCTTGATGCTCTTCAGCGGCTTCTCGTTGCGCGTGGTCACGCGGTCGAAGGCCTTGTCGTAGTGCTCCAGGGCGCCGCAGCACTCGCTGCAGGGAACGCCAGTCAGCGACTGCAGGGGGCGTGTGTGTGTGTGTGTGAGTGTGTGTGTGTGTGTGAGTGTGAGTGTGTGGTCACTTACATGTCAGTCGGGTCTTCCACCTCCAGGTACCTCATCTTCATCAGTCGGGGGAAGTCCATCTCCTCCTTCACCTCCCAGTCGCTCCTCACCTCCACAGACGAGTCTCTGGGTTTCAGCTGAGCCATGAAGAGAGAGAGAGAGGGGGAGGAATAGAGGGAGGAGAGAGAGAGGTGTAGATGAAGGGGAGAGGGGGAGAGGTATAGAGGGAGGCGAGAGAGAGAGATAGGAAGAAAGAGGTATTTGGGGCGGCTTTAGCTCAGTGGGGTAAGAGGGCCGTCCTGCAACCGCAGGGTTGTGGGTTCGATCCCCGCTCTCCCCATTAGTTGCAAGTCGAAGTGTCCTTGAGCAAGGCACTGAACCCCCAGTTGCTTCCCGGGCGCTTCACCGCAGCTCACTGCTCCTTAATAACTAAGGATGGGTTAAATGCAGAGAACTAATTTCCCCTTGGGGATTAATAAAAGTGTATATTCTTATTCTTAGAGGGTGGGGAGAGGAGAGAGAAAGATTGTATAACATTATTATGTCCAACTAAAGTTCTGACAGCAGACACTCACTGAGCTTCTAGTCTCTGAGCTTCTAGTCACTGAGCTTCTAGTCTCTGATCTTCTAGTCGCTGAGCTTCTAGTCGCTGATCTTCTAGTCACTGATCTTCTAGTCTCTGAGCTTCTAGTCACTGAGCTTCTAGTACCTGAGATTTCTGGTCCCACTTCTGACGGACTCCAAACTGCTTCTGGAACTTCTTCTGCAGGCGCATCCGATCCCTGAGGAGCAGAAACGTGACCGTCAGCCCGACTCCCCGGCGGCGGCGACCTCGCCCCGGAGAACCGGAGAACGCGGGTTCCTCACCTCTCCTTCTGCTTGGCGCTCTTGGGCAGCGTCTGCATGTTGAACTGGGTCAGGTTCCTGCGGTCCTTGTCCCTCCGGAGGTTCCTCTGTGGAAGCAAAGGAGCGCGTCACGAGACGCTCGCGTCGGAACGGACGCGCGGTTCCCCGGCGGCGGTTCTGCGGTTCCGTACCTGAGCGAACCTCATGCGGTTCCTCTGGTAGGCCGACTTCTGCGTCTTGGCCGTGTCCACCAGCTGGAAGCTCGTCTCGTCCTCCTCGTGGAAGTAGGCGTACTGGCTGCCGCCCCCGAACTGAGACGAGTACTTATCTAAAAGACAAACAACTGAACGTTAAACGCTGAAACACACGACGACATTCCTGTTCACGTCCAGACGTTTCATTAAAAAGGTTTTTTAATATTCGGGCAGATAAAATAAATGGAATGACATGTCAATAAAAAGGTTTCAAGACGTTTAAAATTTTTCCCCACGAGCGGAACATAACAGACGTTTATTCCTCGTCTCTCCGTCTGTACGCGTGGAGTAAAACAGGGTTCTTACACATTTAGATAAATGGATTTCCAGGACTTTAAACCAAATGTCCATGACCAAACGGAAATCTCGGTATAAACATGAAAAATGTTGAAAATTGTGCGTATTGAGAGCGTACGCCGGCTTACATTTTGAGCGTCTTTCTTTAAAAAGCACATTAATTATTTCAAACTTGCCGTAAATGAACATGTGATTATAACACTTTCCATGACTTTTCCTAAACGTTTATGATTTAAGTTTTTTCCATGACTTTTCCAGGCCTGGAAATGACAATTTCCATGACTTTTCCAGGTTTTCCATGACCGTACGAACCCCGTAAAAACACGAAACTATATTCTTAATAGAATCCAGACGGGGGGAACCTCTTACTCGTGTATCTCTTGTCTTGGTAGGTGGCTCCGGTCCAGTCGGCAACCTGACGGAAACAAACAAACAAACGTGAGGATACAAAAACAAACTAGTTTCCTTCAATAGAGACGTTACATTAAATAAAATAAACAAACCTTTCCCAGGCGGTCTCCTTTGCTGAAGGGCTGGTACGGCATGTCTTTGAACTTGTCCGGGACCGCACACGGACCCCATCCGGTCGGGTTGTCCTGGATCACGGGGGCGTTGAACTTTGCCATGACCTGAAGAGAAAAAGAGAGAGAGAAACGTCTTTAACGTGCATTCGTGCCCAGATGTTTTAGAGATAGGCAGCGATCATATTTATAAATATTCATCCCATTTTCTCCCAAAACAGAACATTACAGGCAAAAATTTGTACCGGCAAGTTGAAACAATTATTACTTCAACTGCATAAACATTGTTGTCTATTTATTGACTATTTATTGGATAATCAAATTTTAAATGCGCTGCTCACATCTCTTTTTTAATAGTAATTGCACAATGTTTTCATTCTTTAAAAAAGGAGCGTTAGTTGTAATTAGAGTAACTTTAACCGTATTCATCCGGCCGATGGTTCGGAATTTAATAGAAAGAAAATGCAGACGATGTAATCTAAATAAATAGCTTTTTTTAAAGTGACAATTCCGTCATGATACGTTCATTTAAAAAAAAGGGAAGAGGCTGGATATTCACGTGTTTAGCAATAAAACATATTATTCAAAAGGAAAAAACTGCTGCGGTGGATAACAAACAAAGCTTTAACGATGATGAAGTGGAAGGAAAAGGGATGAAGGGAGAAAAAAGGACATTTATTTATTTCCCGGAAATTGTTTTATACTCAATTGGAACACGATTTGCACAGGCTTTTATTTTAGTGAAATAATAATCATAAAAACACACTTCCGGTCGTGCAACAAACTATTAGTTTGCATATTGAATAGCTTATTTATATTCTGGGAGTAAAGCTCTTAGGGGAGAGGGGGGTCATCGTGATATTTCACAGCATCGATTAAAGTATCGATGACGTCACATAAAAAGAATCCAATATCTGATAAATATCGATCGGGACAATTATCAGATTTACTGAAACTAATTTTTTTACGAGAACAACTGAAGAAAATAAAACTTCCCTCCGGAGGATGAATGTTTTCATTAACGGTTTGACTCGGTTTAGTGATAAAGACTCACGGTCGCCATCTTGCCAGGTGGCCGCGCGAGCATTCGCTCAGCTAAGCTAAACTGGGTTTTAGGGCCACGCGACCGGAAACGTGAACCGTTACGATAACATTTTAAACACGACTAAAAACAGCAGCTTTTAATACGAATGTGTATATATTCCCGTGATTTTACCGTGAAAGATGTCGCACCCTATCGAGACTTTTAATCCAGCCGCTCCTCAAACTGTGGAAAACCCCGACAGAGCGCCGGTGAGAAAGGAAATGACGAGTTGCCGTAAAGCGGAAGTCACTTCCTGTCGTATTACGAGTGCTTCTGTCGTAATGCAGAAGGTCTACGAGGCGTAGATATCATTATCATCTTAAAGAAAGTATTTCAGTTTAACTGTATTTTAATATATAATGTATATAATAGATAATAGATAATATAAGCACAACATTTCAATGTCTGCCTTGTCGCGCTAGAGTTACTGTCACATATAATCGAGTGTAACAAACTGCCCCTCGTGGTCATAGTGTGGAACTACATCTGTTTATTAATAAAGTTTTATTTTGGCGGTTTTAACCGGAAGTACCACTGTTCAATTGTGTTATAACTTTATTCTCGCGTCACGTGATTGTAATGACTCTCTGTCGACGCTAGAGGGCGGAAATATCCATATTGTGTGGAACTCAAAATCCAGGGATGCAGTTCGTCACTGTGACCACCAGAGGGCGGTAAACGCTCATGGTTCGAGATACACTCGGGTTAAAGTCTCAATACAAAAATATCACTTCTGGTGAATTTTTTTTAAACTAATAAAAAAAAGGCTATATAATTTATTTAAAAAAAAAAGATATTATGTGAAGATGCTTTCCAATGGGCAGAACTAAGAAAATAAATCTAGATAATTAAAATTAGAATTTTAAACAAAAAAATCCATAAACACATATGTTCACATACATTCCCAGATTTGTTTATTCCCCAAATATAATAAAACTACTACTACTAATAATACTACTAATAATAAATGTGTAACAATGCAAGATGCATCGTGATCATGTTGCCCTAATTATTATTATTTTTACGCTCTTCTGATTATTCTAAATGTGTAACGCACTCAGTATTTTCTACGCCCTTAAGACGATCGTTCCAAACAGATAAACAGGTTCAACAGCATGATTATTTATTTACAAAAATGTACAAGCATGTACAAATTGTGTACAATCGGAGAATTCAAAATAATGTCCTATTACACCTTTTGCTCCATTTCGCATCCCGTCCTTTCCTTTCCTTCCACTTCATCATCATTCAAGCTTTTGTTTACTTTCCACCGGAATATTTTTTTCCTTTTGAATAGAATGTTTTCTTGGTAAATATGCAGCGTAACAACACCTCACTCACATATTAGTATCTTTCCAGAAGGATAACTGAGCTTCTTCTCCGCTGTCGCTCATCAGGCCTCGAGCGTTTTTATTATTATCACAATAAACAAACCTCTAAATCTAATTAATGTTGTTTACGCACAATAAATCTGCTTTATTTAGTAAGCGGTTGTCTGTGTGACGGATGAAGTTACACGCAGTGCAGATATTACAACGCTGGTATTTTCTCCCGGTGTTGTAGTATTCTTATTAAATTAATTCACATCCCACGAACCATTCGGGATCCCCAGAGGATAAGCCCTCGTGAATTTTGTGATGCTATCGACTCGCCCGACAGCGCGTTGACATTTGTGCGTGCGAGTGAAATAACTTGTAGGATTTACAATATTTACTACGAACATTAACGGTCCCCTCGGGAAGAATTGTAATTACTTTGGGGATCCCTCGACGCTCCACCTTCCCCCGTCAGCCCCTTCGTAGTTTAATGATTTTACGTGCTTAATTTTGCATTTTTAAATCGATCTCTCCGATATTTAAAAAAGTCAGTTTTTGTCCTCCATCACATTTTACTCAAATTGCATTAGAATAACCGTTTAAAGTTTTGAGAAATACTTTTTAAAAAAAAAGAGTAATATCCTTTTGTCTAATCCGTATGAAAACAAAAAGGAACAATTAAAACGTTGAAATTACAGTTTCTACACGACAAAAAGAAAAGAAAAAAATATATATAATATATATTTCTTCTAAATAACGAAGCATATTTCTTCGCCAGGCTAGCTGCTTCCATTCGTTTCAAGTCTTTGTACTAAGCTACGCTAACTGAGTTCAGTTGAACCCTAATTAACTCTTGTATACAGAAAACCGACCAACAAGAGGATTTTACAGGATATTATAGATATTCTGAAACAAATTGTTGTATAATTATCGGCGTTTCAATTTTCTAAAATATATCCATGTGAAAAAATAATCGCCAAAATAAAATAGAGAAACTCTGACGACGAGCGTCAAGAAACATAAAGTGTATAGCTCAATAAACTAGTTTGTTCTTAAATAATAATAAATAAATTCAAGAAAGAAGAATAAATGTCTATAATTAATAATTAATCAATAATATTTTGATTTTTACAGTTTTTCTCGATTGATTACACACAAAAACTGGAACTTATAACACAATGACCACAACCTGTAACTCATGTGCCAACTCCCGAAACCAATTCTGCTAAACTATAAGCACAAGTATCTGCTTTAGACACAGATTTCAATTGTTAGCCACACTTTCTTCAAAACACTAAACACCATCCTCTCTACTTTGCACACGTCATCAATGCCAAAACCTCCTTGTGTCCAGACAGAACACACTGCTGTTCAATTGGCAAAACTTCCATTTCCACGGCTGTTGTGCAATTTGGAATCAAGGCTTTAGCAATATAAGGGCCACAGGTGACCTCCTGATTTGAAGAAGAATGGATGAAAACATGGAAGTTAGAAGAGACCAGAGAGGCAGAGGAGTATTTTTGTTGTCCTTTTTTATTTACACTTTTCTTTCTTTTTTTGTTGACTGTCGTCGTCTATTTTCTATTGTTTGTTCTGTGAAAAAATTTGAAAAAAGAAAGAAACATTTTTGTTGTATTGTTAATTTGTTTTATATTTTGAGTTAAAACATTATACATTTACAATATTTGACAACAGGAGAAAGCGTACAGTACCACTGGACATGAACAGGCATAATGCTCCTGATGAGGCCTTCATACTGGTGCTTTCCCATTTCATCGTCGTGTTTTCCATTGAGCACATCAGTGTTCAATCGATGCTCAGAATGTCGACTCATATGATGCGCTGTGTTTGTCATTTGAAAACAAAATACCCTTTTGAGGTGACATAACACTGTTTTGAAAGCAAAGTTGCATTTTGCAGGAGATATAAAGGGTTTTGTATTTTGTGTGAGTGGTTTTGGGATTTGTGTTTAGAGTTTTGAGAAAACGAGGCATGCTTTCAAAAAATGTGTTTAAGCAATCGAGAAAAACTGTAATACCAATAATTACAGTTTCACGAAGACATATTTTTAATTTCTTCTTATTTCTAAAGGCAGATTTGCCTATATGGCACAAACACATGTGAGCTTCAGCAGCACAATTAGAAAACAAACAAACAAACAAGCAAACAAACAAACAGACCCTGCAGAGGTATCACTCTGTCGGTGGGATGAAATCCTAAATATCGGGATAATAAACAAGTATTATCCTGTATTTGCATTTAAAAGTGCAAAAAGAATAAGCTACAAATATGTAGTCCGACCCCTGCAGGGAAACGTTAATGTTCATCGGGATCATGCGTGTTGTTGTTGTTGTTCTTTCAGGGTTTCAATAGTTTCTCGGGCCCCAAAAATAACAATGAACAATAGGCCGTTAGAGTGCGTTGGCGAGATTCTGTAGGCGGAGAATGCCAGAGAGTCACCAGAAATCAGAATCAGAATCAGAATCAGAAACAGTTTTATTGCCAGGAATGTTTACACAAACGAGGAATTTTTTTTGGTGGAAGGTGCAACATTTGGACATGACAAACAAACAACAATCAACACGACAGAAAGACAACAAGTAATGTGAAAGTGTTTGGGTGTGTGCTTCAAGTGATGTGTGTTTAAGTTAAAGTGCATGTAAATAAAGTGACGTGTGTGGAGGAGGGAAGAAGAAGGAGGAGGGAGGAGGAGTGGGAGGAAGAGGGAGGAGGAGGAAGAGGAAGGAGGGAGGAAGGAAGAGGAGGAAGGTGGAAGAAGGTGGTAGTCCTGGGGTGACAGTCAGTCAGTCCGGGTTCCATTGATGAGCCCGACTGCCGACGGAAAAACTTTGGTGTGGCGGGAGGTCTTTGTCCTGATGGACGCAGCCTCCTCCCAGAGGAGGGACTCGAACAGGGAGTGTCCAGGGTGGGAGGGTCAGCGACAATCTTTCTGGCCCGCTTCAGTGACCTGGAAGTGAACAGGACCTGGAGGAAGGCAGATTGCAGCCGATAACCCTCTCGGCGGCGGATGATGCTCTGCAGCTGCACTTGTCTTTGGCTGTGGCTGCAGGGTGCCAGACGGTGATGGAGGAGCAGATGATGGACTCAACGATGGCCGTGTAGAACTGTACCATCATTCTCCCTGGCAGGTTGAATTTCCTCAGCTGCCTCAGGAAGAACATCCTCTGCTGGGCCTTCTTGGTGATGGAGCGGATGTTCAGCTCCCACTTGAGGTCCTGGGAGATGATGGAGCCCAGGAAGCGGACGGACTCCACAGCGTCGACGGGGGAGTCACACAGGATGAGAGGGGCGGGTGGGGCTGCATTCCTCCTGAAATCCACAACCATCTCCACTGTCTTTAGAGCGTTGAGCTCCAGGTTGTTCTGGCTGCACCAGTGAGCAGGTGTGAGACCAGCGGGCTGCTCGTTGTCTATAAACACAAACAACTAGTAAACACCCCCCCCCCCCCCCCCCCACACACCCTCAGGAGTTTTGGCCAATAAAGGACGGCCAGGCAAATCCTTCTTTAATGGGCCTTAATGAAGGATTCAGGGCCCTCAGCAGGTCTGTGGGCGAGAGCTGGAACAACCCGTCTGTTGTCTCACTGCATTTACAGCTAAATATAGCCGCAGTGTGTGTGTGCGTGTGTGTGTGTGTTTGCTCATGAATGAACTGCTGGGAGGCCAGTTAAGATCCAGAGGGAGATTATTTAGTTTTACCTGCTCGGTGGAAAGTGGAATGTACAAAATTAAATGTGGCAAAAGCCCCCTGTGGACTAAAGTGGTAGTGTTGGTTCTGTCGCCCCTTGTGGACTAAAGTGGTAGTGTTGGTTCTGGTGCCCCCTGTGGACTAAAGTGGTAGTGTTGGTTCTGGTGCCCCCTGTGGACTAAAGTGGTAGTGTTGGTTCTGTCGCCCCCTGTGGACTAAAGTGGTAGTGTTGGTTCTGTCGCCCCCTGTGGACTAAAGTGGTAGTGTTGGTTATGTCGCCCCCTGTGGACTAACGTGGTAGTGTTGGTTCTGATGCCCCCTGTGGACTAAAGTGGTAGTGTTGGTTCTGACGCCCCCTGTGGTCTAAAGTGGTAGTGTTGGTTATGTCGCCCCCTGTGGACTAACGTGGTAGTGTTGGTTCTGATGCCCCCTGTGGACTAAAGTGGTAGTGTTGGTTCTGTCGCCCCCTGTGGACTAAAGTGGTAGTGTTGGTTCTGTCGCCCCCTGTGGACTAAAGTGGTAGTGTTGGTGCTGGTGCCCCCTGTGGACTAAAGTGGTAGTGTTGGTTCTGATGCCCCCTGTGGACTAAAGTGGTAGTGTTGGTTCTGGTGCCCCCTGTGGACTAAAGTGGTAGTGTTGGTTCAGTCGCCCCCTGTGGACTAAAGTGGTAGTGTTGGTTCTGGTGCCCCCTGTGGACTAAAGTGGTAGTGTTGGTTCTGACGCCCCCTGTGGACTAAAGTGGTAGTGTTGGTTCTGGCGCCCCCTGTGGACTAACGTGGTAGTGTTGGTTCTGCCGCCCCTGTGGACTAAAGTGGTCTGGACTAGAAAACACAAGTACACAAATCCCAAAGTATGAATAGTTTTACATGATAACCGACGTTCCTGAAATAATTCCTCAGAAAACAAAAATGGTAAATTATGAACAGTTTTTAATTTGAACATTTTCGTAATCGTACAGGATGAAACGAAGAAAATAATCTCTCTTTTGTTTTAATCTTTGTTGCACTGGACGGTACAAACCATAACGGCTAATTGATACAGCGATTAAATATGCGAGAACTGCGACATGCAACCCAGCCTCTTAAATGATGATATGTAACAGAATGAGAAAACATTTCGTCAACTTCCATTTTAGAGGATTTTGAAGCTACTTTGAATTTTCAATACATTAAATATGATTGAAAATACAGGACGAAGGAAAGAAAACACTCATTTGACCCCAAAATCATAAATAAACCGTACATTAAATTCGTAGTTTAAAAAGCCAAAACACGGTTAACTCCGTCGGCGCTGTTGTCGTTGCACATCGAGCCCCTTTAAGCAAACGAAATGCGACTAAGTAATGCAAGAAAATTAGTATTATTAGTTTAAAAAAGCAACGACTCCTCCCGTAAAACATTCAGACGCAGCGAATGTCGGATTAAGTTCGTGGAAATAAAGAATTTGAGCAACTTGATTGAAAGTAAAAGAGGCGAAAAAAGTACGACGACGCACCGGAACCCGTGATAACGGGGTGTACGCAAATTTAAAAAACACGGCTTTGTACATTTATGTCCACGACATAAACGGGAACGCGCGGCCTTTCAATTGTTCTCGAAACTTTGACCCCGCCCCCCGCTCCAGCCCAAAAAAAAGCAAGTGTGAAGTCCGTTCGTCTTTTGGCACCCGCCGGGTTCCCTCCGAGTCGCGTCCGCTTCTACAGGTAACTGATCTCCAGCGAGGGGCTCCGGTCGGCCGGTTCCTCCGGCAGAGATTTAACGCTCCCGTTTTTGGCGGTGTTGAGAAGCGTTGGCGGCGCGGACCCGGTGGCGTCGGCGGCGTTGGGGGCGTTGCCGGCCTTCCCACTCGGCTCCTCATCCTTGTCCTTCCCGTCCGGAACCGATGGCTCCGGCGTTCCCGGCGGCCGGAAGCCGCCGTTGCCGTTTTGGGCGATCCGGTAGATCTCGGTCATCTCCGAGACACCTTCCTCCTCCTCCTCTTCATCCTCCTCCTCTTCGTCCTCCTCTTGGTGCCCGATTACCCGCCTCAGGCTCTCCCTGGGCAGCAGCGCCGACCTGCCCCCGCCGCCCCCGCCCCCGCCGCCCCCGTCCCCCTCCTCCTTCTGCTGCACCTGCTGCCGCTGGCGCTCCATGGGCTCGTGGTTCTCCACCTTCCGGGTGGAGCGGCACAGGGCCTTCCGGAAGCCCCGCTTGAAGTTGTCCGACAGGAAGCAGTAGACGATGGGGTTGGCGCAGCTGTTGGCGTAGCCGAGCACCACCACGAAGTAGTAGAGGCCCTGGTACTCGGAGGGCAGCGCCACCAGCAGGTTGATGATGTTCAGGGCGTAGAAGGGCAGCCAGCAGAAGACGAACACGGCCACCACGATCACCACCATGCGCGTCACCTTCCGCTCCGACTTCCGCCGCTTGGTGGAGGCGGCGTGGACTTTCTTCGCCGAGCTGCGGATCTTGAAGACGATGAGCAGGTAGCAGAGGCAGATGATGAGCAGCGGGCAGAAGAACCCCACCGTGGAGGTGTAGATGATGAACGCCGCCCGCCACACGTTCGCCGGCTGCGGCCAGGTGATGTTGCACGTGCCGCCGGCCTTCTGGATGTTGGCGAAGATGACCACGGGCAGCACCACCAGGAAGGACAGCGCCCACACCGTGCCGTTCACCAGCTTGGCCGCCCAGGGCCGCCGCCACCTGGACGAGCGGATGGGGTGCACCACGGCGAGGTAGCGGTCCACGCTCATCACGGTCAGGCAGAAGATGCTGGTGAACTGGTTGATGGAGTCCACCGTCATCACCAGGCGGCACATGAAGGAGCCGAACGGCCACGTCTGGAGCGTGTTCTGCACCGCCAGGAAGGGCAGGCCGAGCATGAAGAGCTCGTCGGCCACCGCCAGGTTCAGGATGTAGATGTTGGTCACCGACTCCATCTTGGAGTAGCGCAGCACGATGTGGATGACCAGCGTGTTGCCGCCGAGGCCGACGGCGCAGACGACGATGTAGATGAGCGGGATGAGGACGCCCGCCACGCTGGGGCCCCCCACGGAGGCGCCCGACGGGTCCGCCGTGGCGTTGAAGAGCGTGGCGTTGAAGAGCGTGGCGTTGGCGTCGGCGTCGCTGTCGTTGAAGGCGAAGGGGAACGGGCCGGCGGAGCTCCCGCCGTCCCAAGCATCGTCCGTCATCCTCGGCGTGGGAAGCGAGGGAGACGCCGCTCCTTCGTCCTTCTGTTCGGCTCAGCTGCCGCCCATCTGCTCTGTGGGAGAGACCAATCAATTAGTTATCTAACGGAATAAATATATATATATATTATATAAATATATATATATATTTATATAAAAAAATATATATATTTATATATAAATATTGATTTATTCCATTAGATAACTAATTGATTTGTATAAATATATCTATATACAGGACTGTCTCAGAAAATTAGAATATTGTGATAAAGTTCTTTATTTTCTGTAATGCAATAAAAAAAAACAAAAATGTCATGCATTCTGGATTCATTACAAATCAACTGAAATATTGCAAGCCTTTTATTTTTTAAAATATTGCTGATTATGGCTTACAGCTTAAGAAAACTCTAAAATCCTATCTCATAAAATTTTAATATTTCCTCAGACCAAGTGAAAAAAAAGATTTATAACAGCTGAGTGTTTGTCAAGGCTCAGGAAACCCTTGCAGGTGTTTCGAGTTAATTAGACAATTCAAGTGATTTGTTTAATACCCTACTAGTATACTTTTCATGATATTCTAATATTTAGAGATAGGATATTTGAGTTTTCTTAAGCTGTGTCATAATCAGCAATATTAAAAGAATAAAAGGCTTGCAATATTTCAGTTGATTTGTAATGAATCCAGAATGCATGACATTTTTGTTTTTTTAATTGCATTACAGAAAATAAAGAACTTCATCACAATATTCTAATTTTCTGAGACAGTCCTGTATATAAATATATATAAATATATATATCTATATATATATTTCCATATATATATACATATATATATATATAAAACACTTAAAGGTAAAGTTAGAATGAATTCATCACGACTATCGATTTCACGTTTTCACCGTCCAGAAAGTCGCCGGACGTCGTCGCAGTAAATCATGCACTGATTACTTTTTTATGTTCGAGAATGGATCCCAAAGAGGGAGAGAGAGAGAGAGGGAGAGAGGGAGATAGATCCCAAAGAGAGAGAGAGAAAGAGGCAGGGAGAGGGAGTGATGGAGCGAGAGAGAGGGAGCAAGGGAAGGAGGCAGAGAGAGAGAGGGAGAGAGAGAGGGAGAGAGAGAGAGGGAGAGAGGAAGAGAGAGGGAGAGAGAGGAAGAGAGGGAGAGAGACAACAAGAACAACAAAGGATCTCTGTAATAAACGGAGGTGAAGAAGGGAGGATGTTTGCATTCATTGATCGCCGGTGATTATTTTATTATTGATACGACAGGTGGGTTAAACAGAGAGCGTTCCCACATGTTAGGCCACGCCCACATTTCATAGCTCAGCCAGCAGCTTCATGCTCCCCAGAGGATGAACCATCAGGTATGAAACACCACCTGCATTACAGGT
The DNA here is from genome assembly GCF_029220125.1 of Pseudoliparis swirei. Taxonomy (NCBI): domain Eukaryota; kingdom Metazoa; phylum Chordata; class Actinopteri; order Perciformes; family Liparidae; genus Pseudoliparis; species Pseudoliparis swirei. The sequence continues at coordinate 3,461,563 of NC_079410.1, read as the reverse complement.
GTGTGCAGCCAAATGGGCTTTTTATTACATTATATAGTCTTATATTGGGATTTGTATCGATGCATTTTTATTGTTGTAGCTCATTTTAATAATATTTATCGGCTTCTATTGGGTGGATTCATTTGTAAACCTTTTTTCTAAAGTTACTAATTACATTGTAGAAGTCATCAAATACATGTTGTGTATATTTACCACTGAAATGTAGAATTACAACAATAAAACACTCGAGTAAAGCACGAATACGTCAACATTGTACTTTATACAGCGGAGTAAATGCAGTTTAAATGTGAATGTAACTCAATATTATTTATTATTATATTACTTCTGAGGTAGTCGTTTTTTTTTTTTTTTTTTTAATGTTAGTTTGTATAAAAGTACATTTACAATGTCGACGTGCTAAACGTTAATTATAAAGCGTCCATCAAATACTGTAATAAGCACAAAATACCTCCAAAATAAATCGAACCATCTGGTAATTATGAATACATGTTTGTGAGTTACAACGTTCGGGGCACATTTTGATATAATTATCAAAATAAGAAAATCAAGTCAATGTCTCTTTTTAAAGTGAGTCATTTCAAAATAAGACGGTATATATATATATATATATATATATATATATATATATATATAGTGCCACCACATGATGTGCCACTTCATTTCATGCGTCATTAACCACACAGCTGTGTCAGGAGAAGTCAATATCTCTTACCACAATAAAAGCATCGCAGCACCATTTCAGAGGAAATATTTTACACCATCTTTTTCTTCTTCTCTAAATGTTGGACGTCGCCGACAGTGAGAAAAGCCCAGATGTGACCGCAGCTCGGTGATAAGAGCTCAAACAAAGAGGCTGAGAGGTTGTTGTTGTCGCCTCCTGCACGGCTGCACACTCTCTTAGTGAAAAGGTGCAGAAGACTTCTATTTTAAAAATGTGCATTATGAAATACTTCTATTAAAAAGGGTGCATTAAAAAAGACTTCTATTAAAATAAATGTACATTAAAGAAGACTTATATTATAAAATTGTACATTAAAGAAGACTTATATTATAAAAATGTACATTAAAAAAGGCTTATATTAAAAAATGTGCATTATAAAATACTTCTATTAGAAAAGGTACATTAAAAAAGACTTATATTAAAATAAATGTACATAAAAAAATACTTCTATTAAAAAGGGTACATTAAAAAAGACTTATATTAAAAAAAGGTGCATTAAAAAGACTTATATTATAAAAAGGTGCATTAAAGAAGACTTCTATTATAAAAAGGTGCATTGAAGAAGACTTCTATTATAAAAAGGTTATTATGCATTATTCTTTCCCTCTTTATGCTTCTCTCTTCCTCTTTTCCACGACATTGTTCTGCCGGTGAATACATCTTTGTTCTGTTCAAATCTCTCCGTTCATTCACACAATCGGCTGAAGGTGAAAGTCTCATTATCTCCGACACGTTTTCTGGGAAGTGACCGATACGCAGATTAGAAATGATAAACTGATAAACTTGATACATTAATAACCTGCATTGAAGTAGATTGTGTTCCATTTCATGCAGAATTGTGTTTTCTGCTATTATTTGTTTATATATTGTTGATTTTGAGACTTTAGTACAATAAAGCTGTTGTTTCATTTGACCATATGTGTATGTTTCTTTCCTTTTATGATATATATATATATATATATATATATATATATCTACAAACATATATATATATATATTTATATATATGTACACTTTTGTAATAATATAAAAAGTCTTCACAGGAGACACAATGTCCTTATAGCTGCTTATATATATACATTTAAAAAAAATACAAATATAAATATGAATAAACACATATATATATATATAGTTATAAACCACGTATTCAATGTTTATAGAGTGCTTATTATGTGAACACATTCTATGTGACGAGGACACACACGCACACACACACACACACACACACACACACACACACACACACACACACACACACACACACACACGTATAAACGCACATGTGCATTTTCCATTTGTGGGTACAAGAAACTAAAAACTAAAAACGTGCTAGAAATGCCAGAAAATCCCCCTAAGAAAGTTGGTAAACATGGAGTATTGAAAACACACTTTGTGAATACATGATTAAATGATGGATTAATTAGCGCCGTTCCTCCTAATATTCACAAAATACTGATATGCAACAACACACACAAGCGGTTGCATTTTTCTTTCGCTACTTTTCTGGAAACTTTGTTTAAATTTGCCGCTTAACGTGGAGACCAAAGAGTTAAGAGATCATTCTGCTTTCATGGTGTGATCTCATTCATGGCGGCTGTGCAGCGAGCAAGAAGAAACTGAACTAATAATAATAAATATAAAATGTATACAATTTATAAAATTATAAATGAAAAGATAAATTAAAGAATAAATAAAATAAATAAAATGAATAAAATGAATAAAATGAATAAAATGAATAAAATAAATAAAATAAAATAATTCATATAGTGCTTTTAAAAGTATTTCACAGTTTGATCTCTCGACACCGTCTCAGACGCAGAAGGTTCACAGCTGTTCACGACGTTCACTCGGCGAGCGAGTCGGCGAGGGTCACGACGAAGGACGCCGGCAGAGCTGTTTGACTAGCGCTTATTTGTTTAGCTCTCTTTTGTATTTTTCCTCTTTGCGTTCGGACTGAACGGAGGAGAATAAAAACCTCATTATTACACTTTGCAACACAGAAGCTTGTACAGAAAGTACCCTCGTGAAAATAACTACAAAAAGGCTCAAAATGACTACAAGGACACACAGAATGACTACAAAAAGACTTAAACTGACAATATAAGGACACACAAAATGACTATAAGACACACACAATGACTAGAAGGAGACCCAATAGCGTTCAGTCCGTCAAGCTGTTGACAGAAGAAGAAGAAGAGAAGAAGAAGCTGCCCCTTCACACCACACGGCGTCTTCACACATAACAAAAAGGACATAAGCTCAGAGACATCCCGCTTTGTTTCAAAAGCTCAATCAAAGTAAATGATTTTATTGAATTTTTGGACAATAAACAACACTGTGCAGCCCTTTTTATTGATTTGTCCAAGGCTTTCGACACTGTCGATCATGCAGTAATGAAGCAGAGACTTCTTACTATTGGACTGTCAAAACAAACTGTCTGTTGGTTTGAAAATTATTTATCAAACCGATCACAGTGTGTACAGGCTGAAGGCATCACCTCTAGTTCTCTTGATATAATAAAAGGTGTGCCACAGGGTTCAGTCCTAGGACCACTTTTATTCACAATTTATATCAACAGTATCGGTCAAAATGTGCCAAATGCCAATTTTCACTTTTATGCAGACGATACTGTCATTTACTGCTCTGCTCCTAAACAGCATCAGGCTCTCTTACACTTACAAACAGCCTTCGATACTGTGCAACACTCTTTTAATGAGTTGAAATTATTGTTGAATCCTGATAAAACGAAGTTGATGATGTTTACAAACTCAAAAACAAAGCCATTAAACCTTCCAGCTTTGATTTCATTTCAGGGCAATGTGATTGAGTCTGTATCATCATATAAATACCTGGGATTCTTGATTGATGATTCTCTCTCTTTTAAACCTCACATTCAGCAACTTGTGAAGAAGTTGAAAGTGAGGCTAGGTTTCTATTTCCGAAATAAGTCTTGCTTTTCTTTTAATGCTAAAAAGAGACTTGTTGCTGCTACTTTTATGCCTGTGATTGATTATGGTGATGTCTTATATTTGCATGCATCTTCTCAATGTCTCCACTCCTTACTGTCTACCATGGAGCATTGAGGTTCATCACTAATCTTAAGGCTCTGACTCACCATTGCTCCCTGTATGCGAGGGTTGGTTGGACTCCTCTGTCCATCCGGAGACAAAATCATTGGCATGTCCTTATTTATAAGGCTATTCTCCACGTACTTCCATCGTATCTTTGTACTCTAATTCAGCTGAAAAACCCTGGAAGCTACCATCTTCGCTCTGTGACCTCTGCTCAAGGCCTCCTCTTGCTCTCCGTCCCTCACGTCCGTTTGGAAATGGGGAAAAGAGGTTTTAAGTTTGCTGCTCCTGCGGCTTGGAATTTGCTGCAGACAGACCTGGGTCTCCGGGAGCCGGTCTCCTTAGGTGTTTTTAAAAATAGATTGAAAAGATTGGAGGGAAATTCATCTAGCTGTAGATGTTTTATATGACGGAGGTATGTGCTCCTGTGTGAGCTGGGTTGTGTTGACTTGAGTCTTAGTTTTGGTTTTATTCATGCTGTGATTTTGTTTTTCGTGTTTTTTTAAAATATTGTCTGTCACTGTTTTACATTGTATTGTATGGAACTTTGTATGACGTGCTGCTGCTGCTGTCTTGGCCAGGACACTCTTGTAAAGGAGATTTTTAATCTCAATGAGGCATTTCCTGGTTAAATAAATGAAAAATTAAAAAATTAAAAAAAGTTCAGCCGATGGAGGATTCACATAAACCACAACAACTGGTCTCCAGAGGAGGATGAACCACAGGGTCTCGCTGGTATTCTTGAATCCATCCAACACAGACCGGCTCAAGGCTGAACGACGTGACTTACAGACGTCCTGAAATCTGCCACAAGTTTGTTGTTGAGAAACAATGTGGAAGGCCATCTCAGAAGGTCGTCTAGCAGGAGGAATGCAGGTTTGGTTCAGATGACCTCCGGCCACCGGGAGTCTCTCTCTCTCAGGGTCACAAGAGTTCCCTGTATTGCAACACCAACGGTATCCACACAGCCTCTCTGGTTGCAGAGAGATACTCTTTCTAGTTTGGGTACGCGATTGTCGAGAGGAGGGCCTAAGACAATAGGTTCGTTTTTAAAAAGGCAAAGTAGTTTTGTTGCCTAAAGCTACCCCATTGGCTGCCTTGGGCCTCCTGCTTGATCCCATTGGCTGCCTTGAGCCTCCTGCTTGATCCCATTGGCTGCCTTGGGCCTCTTGCGTCATCCTATTGGCTGCCTTGAGCCTCCTGCTTGATCCTATTGGCTGCCTTGAGCCTCCTGCTTGATCCTATTGGCTGCCTTGAGCCTCCTGCTTGATCCTATTGGCTGCCTTGAGCCTCCTGCTTCATCCTATTGGCTGCCTTGGGCCTCTTGCGTCATCCTATTGGCTGCCTTGAGCCTCCTGCGTCATCCTATTGGCTGCCTTGAGCCTCCTGCTTCATCCTATTGGCTGCCTTGGGCCTCTTGCGTCATCCTATTGGCTGCCTTGGGCCTCTTGCTTCATCCTATTGGCTGCCTTGGGCCTCCTGCTTCATCCTATTGGCTGCCTTGGGCCTCTTGCTTCATCCTATTGGCTGCCTTGGGCCTCCTGCTTGTTCCTATTGGCTGCCTTGGGCCTCTTGCGTCATCCTATTGGCTGCCTTGGGCCTCTTGCTTCATCCTATTGGCTGCCTTGAGCCTCCTGCTTGTTCCTATTGGCTGCCTTGGGCCTCTTGCTTCATCCCATTGGCTGCCTTGGGCCTCCTGCTTGTTCCTATTGGCTGCCTTGGGCCTCTTGCGTCATCCTATTGGATGCCTTGGGCCTCTTGCTTCATCCTATTGGCTGCCTTGGGCCTCCTGCGTCATCCTATTGGCTGCCTTGGCCGAGTGTGACATCGCTGAGCGGTACTCCTCTGCGCCTCGCGTTTAAAGTTGAGAATATTGTAACTTTTAAGCGCGCCTGAAAAACGCGCCGCGCGGCATTTAAATGGCGAAAGGGGAATCAACGGTTTTGCTAGCGACGCGTTTTTGAGAGTTTGGTGTCATCGAGCCCGAACACGAGTGTAGAGGTCCCGGGAGGATCGTTGTTCCTCCAGTGGGTCGTTGCCAGGGAGAAAAAGCCTCTGAAAGGTACTCTCAGAAGCGTAATGGCGACATCGGCTATAAGTCGGCACCCAGAGAAAATCTGAATACGTTCAAGAAATTTGCAAAAAGGCTTTTAAAGGTGATACAGATCAGCTATAAATCTGCGTCCAATCCAAGCTTAAGATCTGAGCCGGGATGTGGTCTGCAGGTTTTCTCTGTGAGGTAGATGCTAAGCTTAAGGGTCCGGGGGGATGACAAGAACATCAGAGCGAGATGGAAATTTCCTGTTAACCTTTCTCTTTCTTTTTTTCCAGCTTAATCTTTGAGGGATAAAAAAAGAAACCATAAACCTCTTTACATAAATGTGAGAGCAATTTAACACGTGACAATCACAGCAGACACGTCTGTAAAGAGATGAAAAGACCTGAGAGATGCCGTCTCCCTCCTTATGTCTTCTATCTTTCAATCAAACTTAAAATAAAGGAACATTTCAACATTTTAGTTAACATGGCTAATTACCTTCGCATTGAAAATGCAGAAGGTTATGTTTTGATCGCCGTGTATTTGTATGTGTGCGTGCCTGTGTGAGTGTTATTCGCATAAGTCAAAAAGTATTAAACCGAATCGCATGAAATTTGGTGGAATTATTGGTTATTATCCGGGGACCATTTGATTAGATTTTGGGATTGATCGGGTCAAAGGTCAAGGTCAAGGTCATGAAAAGGTGAACATCTTATTTTTACCATAGCGCGGTCAATTTGTATCCAATTGGCATGCAACTAATGCCAACATGTTCATAATTCAATGCCCAATCTTGTGATATGCAAAGGTATGCGCTCTACTAAGTGCCCGTTCTAGTTTAAGATGAGAAGATTAGTACCACATACATGTCGACAGGGTACATGTAGACCCTTTTACTGCATACGTGAAACAGATATACACAGGCATGTCATCTGTTTCCAGTCTTTGTGCTAAGCTAAGCTAAGCTAAGCTAAGCAGCTGCAGCCTCATAACTGCTGTGTTCCAGCTGCTCTACAGTCAATGTCTAACAAACATTTACATTTAAAAAGGCATCACTTTAACAGCTTGATGAAGCCGGGGTTTTAATTTGTTTAAATGGATAAAGAAGAGAGAACACCGCCAACTGTTAAACATCCTAATTTGGTTATTAAATACTGCTTATTATTTTTATTAGTAGTAGTAGGCACCAGATTTGTTCTAATTTCTGCCTTTTAGACCTCTTAAAAAGGGGAAATTGCTGTAGGATATGATTATATGTGTGTGTGTGTGTGTGTGTGTGTGTGTGTGTGTGTGTGAATGGCGGTGTAATTCAGTAATTACCGTGTGAATGAATCATAAGTTCCAGGATCACACGTTGAATACTAACTGAATCATTTTGCTTCCATATGAAAATGTGCTATGAAAATAAAATAATGGATTGAGCATAAAGAGGAGGAGGTGACATCGAGAGGCTTCAGACGTCGTTTTGTTCCTTTGAGCCAACAGAACAAATCACGCCGGATGGTAATCTCACTCAAACCGTCTCTCACATATATTTATGTTCCAAGAAAAATACGTGTTTTTACCCCGAAAAAATCAGACTGAAAAGAAAGATGAAAAAATTGTGAGAAGAAGCATCGCAGAGGAATAAATCTGAGGAAAAGAAAAATACTTTTTGAGGCGAAGCTGAGCAATAAAATACAGATAAAGAAACACGACTACAAGGAGAGACACAATGACAACAAGGAGACACACAATGACAACAAGGAGACACACAATGACAACAAGGAGACACACAATGACTACAAGAAGACACACAATGACTACAAGGAGACACACAATGACTACAAGGAGACACACAATGACTACAAGGAGACACACAATGACAACAAGGAGACACACAATGACTACAAGGAGACACACAATGACTACAAGGAGAAACACAATGACTACAAGGAGACATGGAATGACTATAAGGAGACACACAATGACTACAAGGAGACACACAATGACTACAAGGAGACACACAATGACTACAAGGAGACATAAGAGACTACAAGGAGACCAAATGAATACAAGGAGACACACAATGACCACAAGGAGACAAGATGACAAGGAGACATGAAAAGACTACAAGGAGACACAACATGGCTCCCCCCCCCCCCCCCCGCTTATATCTGTGCCCTTAATAAAAAGTTAGTGAACCTCTCTCTGGGATTAACGATTAACTCTGAACGTTTAAACCAGGTTTGAGGTCCTGGTCCTGGTCCTGGTCCTGGTCCTGGTCCTGGTCCTGGTCCTGGTCCTGGACCTGGTCCTGGTCTACATACGTCCCGCGCACCGTGAACTCACCTTTATGACGAGTCGATCTCCAGAAACTGCTCTCTCTCTCTCTCTCTCTCTCTCTCGGCCGGTGATTTTTCTTCTGGGGGGCGAATTTACTGACGAACCGGCCGCAGTCGGCGGTTTAATTCCCGGTCGGCGCGTGTTTCATCTCCGGTGAGCAGCCCGGTGCTCCGGTCCTCCAGTCGGTGGTTCGTCGGTGAGTCTTTTCTTCTGTCTGCTCGCGGACCGACTGATGCACCGAGAGTCACCGCCGCAACATTGTAGCAGTCTCTTGCCGGTAACTAGGTAACAGCTCGGAGTCCGGGGAGGAGGAGGTGTCGGGATCCTCTGCGCGCGTGTGCGCGTGCACGCGCGAGTGTGTGTGCGTGTGTGTCGGGAGACGTGACACGCCTGAAGTAGGACACTGCTTGTCAGAAAGTAAAGGTCAAAGGTGGGTACAAGGAAACTAAGAAAGTCATTAGTGCACAATCTGTACCTCTGGAAGTAGAAGTAACAACTACCAAGAGTCTGAATGCGTGAAAACAACTTGTGTTAGTCAAATAAAAAGTATGTTGAGTTGTAAACAAACCCGTTTTTCTAAGCTACTATGGTCTGCAGTAATTGAAGATGCAAAACAACCACAAAGCTACACAATACAAACAAAACAACCACAAAGCAACACAATATAAACAAAACAACCACAAAGCTACACAATACAAACAAAACAACCACAAAGATACACAATATAAACAAAACAACCACAAAGCTACACAATACAAACAAAACAACCACAAAGATACACAATATAAACAAAACATACAGAAAGATACACAATATAAACAACACAAAGATACACAATATAAACAAAACAACCAGAAAGATACACAATATAAACAAAACAACCACAAAGATACACAATATAAACAAAACAACCACAAAGATACACAATATAAACAAAACATACAGAAAGATACACAATATATACAAAACAACCACAAAGCTACACAATATAAACAAAACAACCACAAAGATACACAATACAACCACAAAGATACACAATATAAACAAAACATACAGAAAGATACACAATATAAACAACACAAAGATACACAATATAAACAAAACAACCACAAAGCTAAACAATATAAACAAAACAACCACAAAGCTACACAATATAAACAAAACAACCAGAAAGCTACACAATATAAACAAAACAACAAAACAACTACAAAGAGATACACAACAACCACAAAGATAATCGAAACAACTACAACAGGGTTGTGTTCAGGCTCCAGTGAAATAAATCCGTTTTAATGCAGTTGCAGTTGTTCATTTGAACTCTCCTCAGAACATCCATCTCGATTCTTGTAGTCAACGGTTTTTGTTTGTTTAGATATTTGAACAGGGGCGGCTTGTCCATAAGGGCGATTGGGGCGACGCACTGCCTCGGGGGAAAAGAAAAAAGAAAAAAAAAGAAAAAGTTGCATTCTACCACTAGACGTCTGCTCTGCCTCTGTACGTCATTGTCCAATCAGGTAACAGTCATTCAGTCAGCCTAAAGTCGTGCTTCAAATGGCCCCGCCCCTTCTGGGGCGATTTTGGGCGAAATGAAAATCGCCCCAGACCTCTCCCATTGACTCCAATGTTAAACCCATTTTTTTCACAAAACAGAGCTCTCAATGCATTCTCTATGGCTTCCGGGAGGAGTCGCCCCTCCAGGGCTTGTCATAATTAATCGACGTAAAAGCGTCTCAGTACGTCATACAGCTTCGACAGAGGCGTATTCAGTCGGCCAGTGCTCAGGGCAACAGCAGCGATTCAATTCTTTCTTTGAAAGAGACTCCTTTCGGTCGGCGTAACATTGAAGACACATCGGCAACAATAGAAGTAGGACCTCCTAGACCAGTGGTCGCCAACACGTCGATCGGTCGACCTCGGAGACGTTCCCTGTCGCTCTCCAAAATAAAATGAAAATAAAATCAGAAACACATTGTTCCTCATTCTCGAACATTTTCTGAGGTGTCTTCTGAAACGTTTTCTTCCTGACTGGAAGATGGACGTCAGAAAAGATCTCCGCCTGATGTTAAAGAACGCCTGTAAACGGGTTCTCTGACAGCCGTGTTGTCAGCTGTGCTCCTGAAAGAGGAACGTAGGACTACAGGTGAGGCGCAGGGGAAATGCAGAAAGACCTTTATTGACAACTCCACATATTACACACGGTCAAAGTACACCGACATAAAACTAAGTCATGAATAAATAAATGTTGAAATGCCTGTACCTTAATGTAAATGTTTACGTTACGGTATTTACAAGTTGTGCCTGCGCATGCGCGACAGCCGAGATTCTTGGCGACTTGCCAGGTCTTACCTCCGTGAGTTTGGCTTTTCTGCTGTTGCCCTTCAAAACAAAAGCTCAACATTTAGCTTTTTCTTGTCTGGTGGAGCAATCTGGTTTACTTGAAAGTGATTGCAATTGTATTTCTTCTATTATTTGAAAAAGCACAGATGCAGGAATCACAAATGGGGATCTCATATTTATTATTATTATAATTATTTAAATCTTGTTGAAAAAAATCACCAAATCAAAGACCAGGAGCTGGATTACTGACAGACAGCTCACAGACGGCCTCAGACTGTCTGTCTGCTTATGAACTAACTACAAGCTCACAAACAGAGTTCAGTCACAGCCGTCACACTGACTGGAGTCACATGACTTGATGGCATTGTGAAGAAGCTACACATAGACAGCTGTCTGAAGGTCTGTGGTTTTGGGAGGGTTAATCATTATCAAAAAAATTGCCCCCCCTGAGAATTTTTTCAGGAGCCGCCACTGTATTTGAAGGCTGCAGATTGATGATTTTAATACTGTTTGGTTCCTGGAGAAGAAGAAGAAGAAGAAGAAGAAGCAATAAAAGAGCAATAAAGATAAATCACAAGCAAATGAGAATGTCCCCAGGTTGATTGATAAGGGGGGGGGGGGGGTCCATACATCAGCCTCTCAGACGTACGGATGAGCAGCGGATCAATAGATCGTTAAAGGACAACAGGGAGGATCTGTTGTGTCTGTGTGTTTGTGTGTCTGTGTGTGTGTAATCTGTGTGTATGTCTGTGTGTTTGTGTGTTTGTGTGTCTGTATGTGTGTGTTTGTGTCTGTGTGTAATCTGTGTGTATGTGTGTCTGTGTGTTTGTGTGTCTGTATGTGTTTGTGTGTTTGTGTATCTGTGTACCTGTGTGTCTGTGTGTTTGTGTCAGTTGTGTCTGTGTGTGTAATCTGTGTGTTTGTCTGTGTGTTTGTGTGTTTGTGTGTCTGTGTGTTTGTGTGTCTGTGTGTGTGTGTTTGTGTCTCTGTGTGTGTAATCTGTGTGTATGTTTGTCTGTGTGTTTGTGTGTTTGTGTGTCTGTGTGTTTGTGTGTCTGTATGTGTTTGTGTGTTTGTGTGTGTGTGTTTGTGTTTCTGTGTGTGTAATCTGTGTGTATGTTTGTTTGTGTAATCTGTGTATGTGTTTGTGTGTTTGTGGATCTGTGTGTTTGTGTGTGTGTTTGTGTCTGTGTGTTTGTGTGTTTGTGTATCTGTGTGTGTATCTGTGTGTCCGTGTGTGTCTGTGTGTTTGTGTGTGTGTGTTTGTGTGTATGTGTGTTTGTGTCTCTGTGTGTGTATCTGTGTGTCTGTGTGTGTCTGTGTCTCTGTGTGTTTGTGTGTCTGTGTGTTTGTGTGTCTGTGTATCTGTGTGTCTGTGTGTGTGTCTGTGTGTGTGTGTGTCTGTGTCCCTGTGTGTTTGTGTGTCTGTGTATCTGTGTGTCTGTGTGTGTCTGTGTGTGTGTCTGTGTGTGTGTGTGTCTGTGTCTCTGTGTGTCTGTGTGTATCTGTGTGTGTGTGTGTCTGTGTGTGTGTTTGTGTGTATCTGTGTGTGTGTGTCTGTGTGTGTGTGTGTGTCTGTGTGTGTGTGTGTTTGTGTGTGTGTTGTGATAAATACACCCCAAATCACCAACATGTATATCATATAGAGTTTCTGAAATGTAATAAAACCCGTCTGTGCGGCTCTTATCTTTTATGATATACTTTTTAATCATTTGCATTTTACAAGAAAGCAAAAAAAGTGAATAAAACACGAGTCGTTGAATTTTCAAAAAACTTTGTCAGATCTCCCGCGTCTCCTGTGTCCTTTACACGTCTCCTGTGTCCTTTACGCATCTCTTGTGTCCTTTACACGTCTCCTGTGTCCTTTACACGTCTCCTGTGTCCTTTACGTGTCTCCTGTGTCCTTTACACGTCTCCTGTGTCCTTTACACGTCTCCTGTGTCCTTTACGCGTCTCCTATGTCCTTTACGCGTCTCCTATGTCCTTTACGTGTCTCCTGTGTCCTTTACACGTCTCCTGTGTCCTTTACACGTCTCCTGTGTCCTTTACGTGGCTCCTTCACCTTTTTATTGGGTATTTTCACTCAAGGAGCCGCATCACAATCACAACTCAAGAGGCCTGAAGGTCGTCCGTCTCTCAGAGCAGATAACACGGACGCAGCTTCTACAGCACGGCTCTTTATCGCGTAACGCAACACTTGTGGAGTGGGCGGCGCCTCGGGGGGGAGGAGGGGGGGAGGGGGCGGGGGAGGGGCTCCCCACAGAGCCCTAAAGGCCATCGCCGGTTGCCCACGTCATCACCGCCTACCGTCACCACAACATGGCTGTGAGTCGGCCTGCAGACGGGGGAGATCGCCTCGGGCATTTAGAACTGGCAGACCACGAAAAGAAAAGGGCAGCCGGCACATGCTGATTTATTGTACTTTTTATGCAGATTTATTGTACTTTTTATGCTGCGTTATTGTACTTTTTATGCAGATTTATTGTACTTTTTATGCTGCGTTATTGTACTTTTTATGCAGATTTATTGTACTTTTTATGCTGATTTATTGTACTTTTTATGCTGATTTATTGTACTTTTTATGCTGATTTATTGTACTTTTAATGCTACGTTATTGTACTTTTTATGCTGATTTATTGTACTTTTTATGCTGATTTATTGTACATTTAATGCCGATTTATTATACTCTTTATGCTGATTTCTTGTACTTTTTTTGCTGATTTATTGTACTTTTTATGCTGATTTATTGTACTTTTTATGCTGCGTTATTGTACTTTTTATGCTGATTTATTGTACTTTTTATGCTGATTTATTGTAGATTTAATGCCGATTTATTGTACTTTTTATGCTAAGTTCACCTGACAGCTACAGCTACTTTTCATATTACACTATTATATTACTGTAATATATATAACATTCATAAAGGTGAATTTAGTTTTCACAGTTTTGATACCTTTGATAACTCTATTGACAAAAATATCTCAAATATGATGAATTATCTACGGATCAATCCGGCAAAACTGGAACATGAAGAATTCTCTCGTATTTAATTATTATTTTCAGGAGAGTATTATGTTTTTAGATCGACAAATAGTGTTTTATTCAAGATGTAGAATATGAATAGAGGGATGTGGAGCACATTTAATGCTGCAGGTTTTAATCAAGAGAACAAAAGAAGCGAGAGGAAACACGGGTTCCTTCTCTGAATAGAGGCTGGAATTGAAGTTTACTCTGATTTCTCCCTCAATTCAAAGGATGACAATAACCAGGAGAGGAAGAAAGGCCCTCAAGTGGCCCTGAACGCATCGTGGTTACTCAGGAATCCCAAAGTCTCAAAGACGTCTCTTTCACATTTCGAACGGGAAGTCGTTGCTTTAAAAAACGAAATTTCAATGCGAAGAAATCTCGTCACCCGACATCGTTAACCAACTTGTTCTGTGATATGCAGGGTCAAGATAAACCACCTCAAAAATACTCATACAAGAAATATAAACCGTAATGGTGATACGGTGCATAACTCTCATGTTGTTTTAATAGAAATAGAATCAAAGCTGATGGATTTCTACTCTAACCAACAATTATATAACAAACACGACAGATGTAAGCATTCAAAAGACAAAATAAACTCATATAAATATATATATATATATATATATATATATATATATATATATATATATATATCAACATTTATTTTGTCTTTTTAATGCTTAAATCTTGTTGTATAATTGTTGTAATCTATACTAACATCTTTAGTGACTATATATATATCTATACATCAATTATCTTCATTAAAATTGCATGACTCAAATGAAGATAATTGAATTTCATGCCTCAATGTTGAAAAGTCTTAACGGTCTCTTTCCATAACTATTTTGCCCAAATACCCGAGTCCTTCTTTCACATTTTGATAGTTGTTTTTGGGATGATTTTTAATTTGTCTCGAGCGTCTCGGGATCAGAAACTCATCTCTCCTCCAGATGGACTTTGATGTGATTTTGATTGATTACGCAACCGCCTCGCATCAGTGTAGGTTTTTTGATAAATACCCCCAAACATTTTTTCAAAAATGATAATTTTTATGGAAACAGATGGTTCCACCCTCAAGCTGTGGCGACCACAATCTGGAGGGGAAACAATCAATCAGAAAGTTTGCAATATTTTGGAATTAAGTGCTTTTACATCTACTCAGATACAATATTAAAATAACAATGTGTTACATAACTCAGAATATAACTCCTCCTGTACTCTCACACACACACACACACATAATACAAACCCAACCCTGTGTGTGTGTGTGTGTGTGTTCAGGTCGAGCTTTTATCGCTCGCTCCTCTATATTAAAAAGTTTCCCTCCTTTCATCCCCTTTCAGCAGCTGCTCCAAATAGATAAGAGCTCTCTCTCTCTCTCTCTCTCTCTCATTCTCATCACTCACCCGCACTCTTGATCTCGGACCTCTTTTTGGCTTTTTAAATTTATTTTCTTGGCAGGTTTCAGAATACCAAACCCCCCGCAAAAAGGAAAAAATATGAATTATTTAAATGTAATTCTGCTTCTCTTCATCTCTGTGAGATCTGGGGAAGCACTTCAGTTAAAGTAAAAGTCATATTGATTATTTATTTTGTATTAATATTCCTGCTGCATATGCTCCATTTGTAACTCTGTGATCTCCTGTTGGTTTAATCTGCATCAATGCATCATCTTCCATCAGATCATCACATCTCACGTCCTCCAAGAACCTCACACGGTTCATTTATTAAGAAGTTTAAGATTCAACACATCTGGAGATACAAACAGGAAGTGGGTGAAAAAAACAATATAAGTAGAAGCAGGAAGTAGAACATGTTATATTTACATGAAACCATGTCAATGCCCCACAGGTCGCTCCCCGCTGGTCAATATTTCCAGACGTGTGCAGATATTATAAGACAATCACTGTTAATTATTTAAACCCTCGAGTTTTGAATTGGCAACGTTAAAAACAGCTTGTGTGAATATTTTGCTTCATAAACGAGCAAACAAAAATACTTAATTATTAATGAAGTCGCGTTACGGCCTTCGATAAGCTCCTCCTCCTTCGATGAGCTCCTCCTCCTTCGATGAGCTCCTCCTCCTTCGATGAGTTCCTCCTCCTTCGATGAGCTCCTCCTCCTTCGATAAGCTCCTCCTCCTTCAATGAGCTCCTCTTCCTTCGATGAGCTCCTCCTCCTTCGATAAGCCCCTCCTCCTTCGATGAGCTCCTCCTCCTTCAATGAGCTCCTCCTCCTTCAATGAGCTCCTCCTCCTTCGCCTCCTCAGATGAATATTTGGGTCTCTTTCTCACCCGTGAAGCACCACGAGGGGCATTGCGTAATCTCCTCCTCCACCCTATTCATAATTATTATGAACATTATGATTTTTATTATTATAATTATTATAATATTATTTTGATATTAATATTATGAGATTATGATACTATGATATTATTATTATGATATTATGATATTCATATTATGATTATTACTATGATATTATTATGATAGTATTATTATGATATTATAATAATTATTATGACATTATGATATTATTATGATATTATGATTATTATGATATTATAGATAGATAGATAGATAGATATATACTTTAACCCAGTACAAGGGGAAATTTGTCAGTCAGTAGCAGCAACACTGAAGACTAAAAAAAAACAAAACACAAAATATAGAAGGTTAGGGTGATCTGGCAAAGAGTGAACTGTTGTAGAAACCTCCTTGTGCAAATCGGCAGGAATGTTCTCCTGTATCTCTCCTGATTATAATGATTATTTTTATATTATGATTTTTATGAATATGATATTATGATTATGATATTATGATTATTGTGATATTATAGTTATATACATTCAAAAAAGTGTCACATTCTTGCTTTTAATCTTCTGCCGTTTAGCAATGCGAAGGTGGAATAATTATATTAAATGTCCACTTTCCACCACATTAAAAGGCATGAAAGTAAAAGTATATTCATAAGTATTTAAGCAACCACCAATAAGATCTCGGTCTCCTGACAATAACTTTCCACAACAATAAAACTTCATTGAGAAATACATTTAGAGTGAAATGTATTTTTTTTGATGAGTCTTCATAAGTTCACAAAACACTGTTCATGTCCCGTGTGAACGACGCAGAACCAAGTAGTTATTTTTTATTTTTTATTACTATGATTAATTATTTTTGTTGGCGTAACATTGAAACGGTTCAATATGGAAAGAAAGTACGTTTCCCTGGAAACAAGCACCATAAGTGTTGAACACCTGAAGGCCACAGACGTCATGAAGGAACTTAAACAAAACACCGGCTCCCCTTACGTTTGTTTGTTTGTTTGTTTACATCAGTACAGATGTCACAAAAGAAAAGAAAGAAAGGAGTTCTTCTTAAAATGACTCATTAGCTACCTCCAGAGACGTCTGAAAATCCAGCTACCATAAATAGATTATACCAGTAGACAGTAATAAATGATTATAACTAGATATAAAAATCAAACTGTTGGATGTTTACCAGGATCTTATAAAGTAATTGTCATCAAGTGAACATGTTTTTAATGACCCTTCTAGAAGCTTACAGATAATGAATATTAGAGACTAAATCTTGATTTCAAGGATACCATTTATAGCATTAAAGACATTCAAAAAGGTATCATATTCGTGGATATATGTACTTGAATCGCTGATGCAATGCAAGTTTTGTATTTTTAATATTGCATTTTGCTTGTACATCTTGAAGAACTTCAAAACTATCAGACAGAATATTTGAAATTTTAGCGTGCAGCCAGTCAAATGATCAATCTATTATGTTATTATACTCATTCACATTTATGTTTTACAAAAGTGTTAGCAGAAAACATTCAAATCAATTTGTTAATATCCTCAACTATAATGGATTAGAAAACATCAGATAAGATTAAGTGTAAGATATTTGTTTTCTAACAGTAATGATAAAATTTAAAGAAAATGTCGCATGCAAGTTGTATTTATTTGTAAGTACATCAATTGATAGGTCTTTGATTGAGAGGGTGCATACCTTGATGACAATAAATGAGGTTCCTTTATTTTGAGTTAATAAAATTCTTAAGGAAAAAGTCGTAGAAATAAGTTAACTTGAATAACAAGTAAGGAATTATTTTTAATAGCGGACACTGCATATTGATGTAGATCTGAATGTCGACAGTCGATTGTCAAACATGTGGTTCACCTGTATGTGAATCCTGTGTTTTCACTTTCTGTAGATCATTCCGTAGTTGTGTCCGGTGTCGTGACCGTGTAGGGTTCATGTGTAATGTGTGTCCCAGACTTTATGTATATGAATTTGTCCGTTTGTTTCCCTTTATTTGATAGTCGTTAAATTGTCGTGCAGTGTATTCTGATGTAGGAAATGTCTCACTGGAATTGTCTGCATGTGTGTCTAATGTTGTTAGTTAGCTGTTTGTCAGTTGTTCTGTGTCCTGTGTTGTGTCCGTGTCTGTAGTGCCGGTTGTGTTGTACTGTTCGTTTGTGTGTCACGTGTGTTAGTGGTCGCTGTGTGTCAGTTGTGTGTGCACTGTGTGTGTGTCCGTGTGATGTCCATGTGTGTTGTCTGTTGTGAATCGTGTCCGTCTTTTCGGAGTGTTTTGTCTAGTTGTGTGTATGATGTGTTTTGTGTCAGTTGTACGATTGTGTCCGTTGTGTATGTGAATGTCTGTGATGTGTTTCGTGATTGGTCTGGTGTAATGTTCCTGTGTGTGGTTGTATGTCTATGAAATGTTAGTGTCATCCGTGTGTTGACGTGGGTTTCCAGGTTAGATGTGTCCGTGTACCTGGATGTGTGTGTGTTGTCTGTTTGTAACGTTCCTGTGTCATGTCCGTCATGTGTGTTCCTGTTGTTCTTTGCTGTGTCTGATGATTTAAGTCCTGATGTGTGCTTGTGTTTTGAAGTCATGATGGTCGTGTCGTGTGTGTGTCAATGTGTGATAGTTGTGTAATGTGTGTGATGTCTGTGTCTGTCTCAGTGTGAAGTGATTGTGCTGTTTGTGATTGTCGTAGTGGCTGTGTCCATGTAGTGTGTCGTGTGTTGTGTGTTGTGTAGTCGTGTGCAGGTGTTTGGTTAGTAGTCCGTGTGTCCGTTGTTTATGGATGTCCGTAGTGGTGAGTCAGTGCCTGTGCTAGTAGATGCTGTATTCTGTGTATGTCCGTTGAGTAGTGCATCTGTGACTGTGAATTTCTTGCCTGTGTTGTGTGCGTCTGTGTGATGATGTGCACTGAACTTGTCCGGAGAAGGACTCCTTGTCTTGGATTGGTGATGACTTTATCTGAAAATCATTCTTTCGCTGTGAACGTTGCTCTGTCTGCTGACTTGTTCGATCACAGTGAGTCTTTCTGTCTACATCTGGACAACATGGTAGCAGTGGGATTTATGTGAAGAAGTTTATCCTGAGTGAACAACACTGATTCTCAAGAGTGATTGCATGTCCTGTTCAGTGCTAGCTTGAAGCCCGAACGTGATTTGGCACAGGGTCTGGAAGCCCACGATTCTCAATGTATGAACACAATGTAAACCTGAAGTTTGAACTCACATCTGCGTTCTCTACCTGGTATTGGAATTCTGAGTCACTTATGTATGTGTTTGTCTTACATGATGTACCGTTGTGTCTGGTATCGTGGGAACGAGATTGAAGCAATTGTCTGTAGCATAAAAACATTAAATCTGAAGTGCTCAAGTTAAACCAAATACGACTGCATTCAATAGACTTCTATCACAAGTGAAATGACCCTGGTGTCAAGAAGAATTATAACACAAGGATAGACATTCTGTAAACAAGATCGCCCTGTGTAGAAGCCATTAACAATGTAGTAGTTCATACACCAGTTAGAGTCGTCCCTGTGGAGAGAGATAGCTTTAACACATGAAGCTGATTTATCAATCCGACAGTGCCCTGTGTGGTATGAAGATGGCTTAACACGAATGAAAGCATAGCTTCTAAAACACGGGTGCAACCACTGTGTCATAGAGAGGATTACAATAGCAAACTCTAAATACGAACAGAGGAGTCACCCTGTGGTTAGTGATGAGAATGCAGTGTTACAGTGAAGCATGCTTCTACACCGAGATCCCCGTGGTTAGGAGATGCAGCTAACAGTGAATATAGACTGACTAAAATTACAGAGCCATAAAAACAACACAGATCAAAACACTATTAGGTATGCTTATACCTGCGTTTACGAGTCCTTCGCAGTAGAGAATCAATGGAGACCAGTCAAATTTTCTCGAGGTTTTATGGTCATAGCGAAAGGCTTTTTTTTCACGAAACGTAAAAACTTAAAACCAGTACAGGTAAGGTTGAACCCTTGGCTCAGTTAGAAATGCAAGCTTTTCCTATGAAGCTAGCATCTTAAACAATGATCACAGGGTCGTTGGTCATACAGAATACGGTACGTTTTATTTGATCACTATGTGCTCTGTTACAATCCGCTTCTTTTTAAGCCAGATTTCGTGGTAATAATGTGAGATATTCACTGAAGGACATTCTATGTGAGTATTTGTGTGATACATGTTATGAATGCGGATGTTATTTTCCAACAATAACGGTGTAGTCAGATTCTATAAAACTAGAAATGATGCTGTAAGAATCGCTTTTATACTTATCTGAACTGGTGTTTCTTCAGTGTCAATCGCTCTACATCAAGCAACAACAACAGACAACGACAATGGCAATCGCAGAAAGACAGTCCATTGGAAAGCGGACTGTTTTATTTGGGTTTTTATGCATACCTTTAATTGGAAAGCTGTGTGGAACCTGATGGTCGTAGTGGTTTGAGATGACTAGTGTGTCAATGAGATGAGTCATAATGTTGATTTAATGTGAGATGTCTTACTGGTAACATGTTTAAGGAATGTTGTGTTCAGATTGTCTACAAATGATGTGTCGTTTTATAAATGTTGATGCTATTGTTGATACATCTACTGTTATTTATTATCTCTAGTGATAGCTTATGGTGTTGTGTATGTGTCATGTGGTTGTCAGGATCATTGATGTGAGTTTCTTGATGGTCCGTAACATGATGATAATTTCATTGTGGCGTGACGAGTCGATTGCGTTTTGTGAGATGTCTGTGGTTATATTTTTTATTGATGTTTTGTCACTTTTTAATGTTCATTTTGTTATATTAAGTGTTATCTTCATTATGTTGCATTATCTATGGTTCGGGTTGTATTGTATTTAGTTTTATGTACAAAGAGAAATGTATGTTAGCTTGTGTGCATAATGACTTTACTGTTATTTTTTGTGAATATCTCTGTACTTAATAAGTGTCCAGAATTGGATTGACATTCATGCACGTGTCCCCTGCTGGTATTAAAGTAGATGATCAGCTATTTTCAGTTTTCCTTGTGTCATTATTCACCACTTCTTGACGGTGTGAGTGTATGATGTTTGATGCGTCTGGTTGTGCGCCTCGTAAGTTGCAGTGCTGATGTATGTGGTATATTAATGTTATGTCTATGTTCTATATATGTATTATTTTGTATATATATATATGTTAGTGGTTCTGAGTTTTATGTTATGTTAGTCATATACAGGTTCTGGCTCTTCAGTAAATTAGAATATTTGATGACATCTTTATTGTCTGTATGTTAAAAATGTCTGTCTGGATGTTAGTAATTACTGAAATATGCAAGCTTTTATTCTTTAACTTGTGATAGATAGGCTTGAAGTTAAGAGAAACTGTTATATCTTCCGTTCTTATATTAGACATTTGAGTAACTTGGGTATAAACTAGCTGATGTCTAGTACTAACACTGCTGGAGTATTCCTAGCCTTGCAAATTCTCAGCTGTTGATAATTAGTCTTGTTACCTCTGTTCATGAGTGAAAATATTATTAATTTTTGCAATCAGAGTTGTTCAATTCTTAGTGTAGCATAATCTGCAATTTATGAACGCATAAAAGGCTGCAATATTTCAGTATTTGTAATGAATCCAGAGCTGACTTTTTGTCTCTTTATTGCATCGTAGATGAAAATGATGAGCTGTTTCGACATATTGTATTGCTGAGACAGTTCTTAGTGGTATATAATTTCAGTATTATTATATCAGTAATATATGGATATATACAATACTACGTTCATTTCGGGGTCATCCAGAAATAGAAGTCTCTATGAAAAGTACTTTATTTTTCAAATGGTTACATGAAAATTAAGAAAATGAAGTCAGCATTCAAGGTTGAATAAGAACTATTTGCAAGCATTACTTAACTAACTCGACCTGTATAGGCAATCAGCCAGCATAACTTTTATCAACAGAATCACGGGTTCATAGACAGCTTTAAGATTCATAAACAAGTACCACTAGTGGAGTATATTATAAATCAGGGCCTCTATACACCTCGAGAGTCATTAGAGACAGACGTTTCACCTGAGTCATTTACCACAAACAAGTCAGCTGTATCTTTTTTTACTTGGTATTGAAGAACAGCTTTGAAATAGAAATTTTAAGTGACCCAAACTTTTAAGGTAGTTATACGTAGTTGAAACAACATTCAAAGGGCAGTGTAGTATAATATATATTCAGACGTTCAGATAATGACCAATGATAAGTTCTTGTTTTTCGTGAATTCAAATAAATGCTTTCTGGATCATTACAAATCAACTGAACATTGAAGCCTTATTTTATAATATTGCTATATTTAACTTAGAAAACTCTAAATCCTATCTCATAAAATTATTAATTTTTCAGACAAGTAAAAGATTTTAACACTGAGCAACTCAAACCTGCAGTGTTCAGTTATTGAAATTAAGTGATTGTTTAATACCTACTAGTATATTTTTCATGATATTCTAATATTAGAATAGGATTTTGAGTATTATTAATAGTTCCTGAAATTAAGAATAGTGTTGAAATTTAATTTGAGCAGATCAGAAATGACATTCTTTTATTATTAATAAAAACTTCATACAATATTTATTTTGAATATATTGTATTATATATATGACTTTGTCTAAGAATTGAACTGTTGAATCCACTAAAGCTCAGTAAAAAGAAGACACATTTAAGAGTACAAGTTTAGATGTGATCATTTGGTACTTACATTATATAATTAATTATATAATTTCAGTCTAAAATCTATTGCTTGCCATTGCTGTATTTTTTAGTAAATGAATGTGTTTATCAACTTGCCCAACTTTGATGAGTATATGTAACATTGGATCATGGGACGTCTGTGATTTTAAAATTTGTCACGATAAAACTTTTCTAACCCTCTTCAGAGCGAAATGGAAGACAGAATTCATGCTGGATCAAGGATTCAATATGAAATAAGTGAGAAGTTTTGTTCCTGTGTGTGTGACTCATACTTGAATGACTAAAGCTCGTATTTATGGTGTCAGATTTTCTAGAAATGCTGTCCTGATCTCAGTATTAACTCAATGTTAACCTTTCACCCTGATGTTTTTAAACTCGTGAAAATGCTTCACCTTTTTGAAGCTCTGTCATATTAATTTAAATCTGTCTATACCAATTGCTAAGGATATTGTCTTAACTGTCTATCTACTTAGATGTACATGTTTATACATTATTACAACTAATTTCAGAGTAGCTAGGATAATATTTGAGTTTGGTCATTGACTGGGTGTACATTCATGTATTTAAAGAGAAGTCAGTGAAAGGCTGTGCATATGCAAGTCTGATTTAAGAACCGTGTGCATGGTGTCTGATTATTTTAACTGTGCATTCACCGTCAAAGTTAGTCAAATATTTATTGCCTAATTCATACATGTTGTATAGATTTTATTTTAAATTTACTATATCACTAGACTTACCTGTGTAATAACTTTTATCTTAATGCATTTGTCATGTACAAGTAAGTTATTGTCAATTCTTGAGATTAAGCTAGAATGATCCAGATTCAGAAAAAATTGTCTGATTAGAAATATATTTTAAAAAAGGCAAAACATCTGTGAAGAATCCTTATACCACGAGCAAGGATCTTATATTTAATAAACAGAATGTGTTTATCCAATTTATTATGCAGTCAATGTGCTTTGTCTCGTGGTTAATCATCCTTTTGACAACAAAATCAGTCATTTTAGCTATTGAACATTATTCTTTAATATTCTGATAGCATTCAAAACTATATTTTCGTCTTTTGTTCATAATGTTTGGAATAGGGTCTTACGTGAAAGATTAGACATGGACAAAAGTGAAGTTTATCACTTGTGTATCTCCAGAGATTTGAATGGTTATAGAATCCCGTGTAATTGTCTGTTGAAAGTATATAGTATTTAACAGAAATGCAGAATCTTTATTCCGTTTTATCACTTAATTACAATGATATGAGTAATGTATACCTGTGATTCATCCGAATAGTATGTCTAAACTATGTAAAGTCTTTTGTACCTGGCGTGTGACGGTAGTTTCAGCTGTGACATGTGTACAGTACCTGTGTGATTATCTAGTGTCAGTACTTGTCGTGTGTCACGTTGTGTCCTGCTTTGTACGTGTTACCTGTGAATCAGTGTGTACTGTCAAGCTAACACCTGTGTGGTATCCTGTAAAGTGTAGCATAGTTCTGGTGTAAATTCTGTGCGTGCCTCATATCTTGTATTAGAGTCACGTGGTGCAGGGTGAATTGTCTTAATACAATCCTCTGATTCTAAGTGTTCACGGTGTGTTGTGTGTGTGTGTCGTTGTTTTGTGTGCGTGTGTGTGTGCGATGTTGCACGTGTGCGATGTGAGCACATCGGTCCTGAGTAAGCTTCTTCCTGTGTCTTGTGTTTCTGTGTCTGGTTAATGGCGAGTCTTCGCACTGTGGTCCAGTACCTGGAGATGAGCTAGACTTCCTGTGGTTGTGCAGGCTTTGTGCAATGTTGTTGAGAAACTATCGGTGCGTGCCGTCACATTTGAGATGAAGGTTCAGTTATTCACCTGTCATCACTCTTTTCTGGGGCTCAGAGGTGGAAACTCCTTTGGTCCGAGTGCCATAGAATTAGCGTCGACGTGAAGTTGCGTGTGTTGTAGTTATCACAAACATCGTAGACTGTTGCAGTCCAAGTGTTCAGAATGAATCTGACATCGTGTGTTTCAGTCTTCATATTGTTCAGTCAATGCTCAGTTGTGCAAAAGCTTTGTCACCCGGTTGTGGGAATTACTGTTTTCGTTATTGTCATGCGTGTCAGAAATAGGTTTTGCTTAAGGTCTGATTAATGTTGTGGTTTTACGTGGATACAGTAACCTTTTGGAATGGTGACTTCAGATCATTTGTTGAGGTTCTTGTGAATGTTAGGTTCTTTTCATACTCTTCAGGAATGGTTCTTTAAGTGTGGTTTGATACATGTTTTTTCGCAGATTGCTTAACACTGTCTTTTCATTGGACTTCTAAGTTATGCCTGATGGTTTGTCTGTGTTTAGTACTTGTCGAATCGTTTACACGAATGATATGTATGACGTCTATGCAATTGTAAGTCTTTCTTTATGAAACTTAGTGATTTGGTTAATGTACATGCGAAAATGTAGCTGGTTAATGTTAGCTATTGACTGTTGTACAATGTTCGTTTGAATGGGATACCGTATGTGTTGCTGAATCAGCTCTGTAATACTGTTGTGTAGTGCCTAGTCCAGTCTTTGTTGTGTGATGTGTACTTTATGATGTACTGTTATTAAAATGTAGAGTCTCGTTGGTCTTAGTGTAAATGTCTGTAAATGCTGATGTAAGATCCATGATTTGTGTCGTGTGGTGTGTGTATGTAAATGCAACTTACGATGTGAGCATAGCTGGAATAAAGGACACTGTCCTGATGGATTGAGTTGGACTCCCGTCTAGTATCGTTCTGGTTTTCCTTATAACAGATCTTGCATTGCTAAAATAGACAATAACTTATTTAGAAACCAGGTTGAGAATTTTGAAATCTGACAGTAGAAAGAATGCAGTACCGTGAAGGTATTACAATGAGTTATTATCGTCGAATGGTCTCTAGCAAATCACTAGATCTTAAGGCTCTGATCGTTCGTTCATGGCTGTTTTTTATTTTACTGTCATAACCGTTGTTTGATGAATTGTAGAAATTGTGTGCTTTTGTTTCTGTGGTTCGTAGTGTTACTCATTTCTAGTTCCTCTTGCGTGTTGATACATTGTTATGGTGTATCCGTCTGGTTTTTTTTGTTATTCTGTTATGTTTGTTGTAGTTGGCTATATTTGCATATGTTGTCTGATGTTGGTCTAAAGTCTTATGTCGAATGCTAAGTGTATGATTATTATACTTGCTGTGTCGTTTGTTCTTATACTGATCCGTTTGTAGTTGGTTGACTGTGCTATGTGTTGTGACTTGGTTTACTGAATGTTTGTTGTATTCTTTACTATTTCGGTGTTTGTGTGTGTTTAGTTTGATGATCGTTACATCTTTTGTAGTTATACTTTTACAATCAGATGCTACGCTCTTGGTTTGGTTCTTGCTAATGTTTGTATGTCTGTTCTGGTGTTAAAATAACTTTTATCAGTAATGACTGTGACTCTTGGTCTGGTTGTCTATGTTTAATTGGCTTTTAGTTGTCAATAATGAATCTGTTTTTTTTCTACTTGTTTGATAGTCGTCTTGTGTGTAGATATGTTGTTTCATGGAATTGACATATCTATGTTAAGAGAGTGTATGGTTGTGTGATCATGATGTTGCATGTGTTTCCTAGAGTGTTCTGTACTACAGTTGTGGTCGTGTTGTGGTTCATTGATCGACTTTTGATCACGTAGTCATGTTACTGTTGATCTGATGGTTCTGTGTGTGGAATGATCTGTTCTTAACAGTGTCTGATTTTCTTACACGTGTATTGTCATATGTTGTTTTAATGGTCTGTTTATAGTGGTATTAGTGTCTTTAGTTCATTACATGTATACTTATGTCTCATGATGTTTGAGATGTTTCAACATTATTGATTTATGTCTTTAACATGTTTTTTAATTTGTGATTATCTCATGTGTAACTTACTTGTGATTCTTCTGATATACTTATCTTGTTAAATAGTCGTTCTGTGTAACATGCTGTAATCCGCTTTGAGAGCTCCTATGTTTACAATGCTTCTTCCTTGTTTATCCTGCACTTGTACATGTCATGATTAAGGGACGTTACTTTCCATCGATGATGTATGTTATTTGATTATTTAGTGTTTACTAGTTTTATACCCTTTTTTTGTAAGATGTTGTATAATAGTTTATTGAATATTGAAGTATTAGCTGTGATGATATTGTGTGTATTGTAATAAAGGAAATGACGTTGATTCTTCTTCTTCGTTTCTCTCCCACTCAGGGAGGAAATGCATCTGCAGACCCTGAAGGCGTTTGTGGGCCTGCATGAGTTCTCAGACCTGAATCTGGTGCAAGCGCTGAGGTTTGAGTTGACTTCTAACCGCCGTGTGTTGTGACGCGTTTGTGGGTTTTTATGACGCCTCTCCCGTCTTGCAGGCAGTTTCTGTGGAGCTTTCGTCTCCCGGGAGAATCGCAGAAGATCGACAGGATGATGGAGGCGTTCGCGACTCGCTACTGCGACTGTAACCCCGGGGTCTTCCAGTCCACGGGTACCGACGACAGAGACGCTGTGGCTCCGACAGGC
The DNA here is from genome assembly GCF_029220125.1 of Pseudoliparis swirei. Taxonomy (NCBI): domain Eukaryota; kingdom Metazoa; phylum Chordata; class Actinopteri; order Perciformes; family Liparidae; genus Pseudoliparis; species Pseudoliparis swirei. Next base: position 3,434,474 of record NC_079410.1, on the reverse strand, counting down.
CAATTAAAAAATGAATAGCTCTTCAGTTCCTGCTCAAAGTCGGATCCATTCATCGCACCACACGACACCGATGAGCTGCCGAGGCAGAATATATGAATCATATGAGTCATTATTTCAGTTCATGCAAGAAAATAGACAGAACCTGAAAGAAAACGAGTATCCACCTCATTCAGAACAGGTGACTCTGGTTGTATAGAAGTCTATGCTCCATGTGTTAAAGCTGCATTATCTCTCCTGACCACCAGGGGGCGACTCCTCTGGTTGTATAAAAGTATATGCTCCATGTGTTAAAGCTGCATTCTCTCCCCTGACCACCAGAGGGTGACACCTATGGTTGTATAGAATTCTATGCTTCGTGTGTTAAAGCTGCATTATCTCTGTTGGCCATTAGGGGGCGACTCTTCTGGTTGTATAGAAGTCTATGCTTTAAGTGTTAAAGCTGCATTCTCTCTCCTGACCACCAGGGGACGACTCCTCTAAGTCTAAAATAAAATATAAAATATTCATTAACAACAATGCACAGCTGAAGAAAACTACCTGTGTGTATGTGTGTGTGTGTGTGTATGTGTGTGTGTTACAGACACGTGCTACATCCTGTCCTTCTCCATCATCATGCTCAACACAAGTCTCCACAACCCGAACGTGAAGGACAAGCCCAGTCTGCAGCGCTTTGTGTCCATGAACAGAGGAATCAACCACGGGAAGGACCTGCCCACCCAGCTGCTCACGGTCTGCTACGTCGTAATCACAATAATATTAATAATAATAATATCATAATGAACTCAAAAGGTTATTACAGTTCATCCTGAGTGGACCAGACATCATGCAACCCAATTAAAATCACCACAAATGACTCAAAATGACAACAAAGAGACTAAAAATGACTAAAACAAGATTTAAAATGACCACAAAAAGGCTCAAAATGACTAGAATAAGATTTAAATTGACCAAAAATAGTCTCAGAATGACTTAAACTGATCACAAATAGACTCAAAATGACTTAAAATTACAAAAACAAGACTCAAAATGACTAAAACAATACTCAAAACAATCACAAAGAAGCTCAAAATGACTAAAACAAGATTTAAAAAGACTACAAAGAGACTTAAAATGACTAAAATAAGATGTAAAATTACCAAAAATAGGCTAAAAATGAAAAGAAAATGTCTCAAAATGACTAACACACGATTCAAAATAACTTCAGAGACAGAACATTTCCACAAAGACAAGAACAACTAGAATGGGCACTCGGTAGAGCGCATACCTTCGCATATCACAAGATTGGGCATTGAATTATGAACATTTTAGCATTAGTTGCATGCCAATTGGATAAAAATTGACCGTGCTATGGTAAAAAGAAGATTTTGACCTTTTCATGACCTTGACCTTGACCTTTGACCCGATCGATCCCAAAGTCTAATCAAATGGTCCCCGGATAATAACCAATCATCCCACCAAATTTCATGCGATTCGGTTTACAACTTTTTTTGTTACGCGAATAACACGCATACAAATAAATAAATAAATACACGCCGATCAAAACATAACCTTCCGCATTTTCAATGCGAAGGTAATGACTGGAGGAAAAGTGGGCGGGATCCCCAGAAGTGGGCGTGGTTTATCTGTCGAGACGTTTCAGTCTGGAGTTAAATGACTAAACGTGAACTGTCGTCATTATTTAAGCGGATAATTTACTGACGAGAGATTCTGAATCCCGCACATTATAACCCGGCATTTTATTTTGGATGACTTGAGTGTTTCTTGTTTCTGGCGTTCCAGAAGCTGTTCGGCAGCATCCGCAGCGAGCCGTTCACGCTGCCGCAGGACGACGGCAACGACCTCACGCTGACCTTCTTCAGCCCGGACCGCGAGGGCTGGCTCCTCAAGATGGGTGAGACCACTGGAACCCGACCGGGGGGGGGGGGGTTGAGGAGGTTATTAAAGGTGTGTGTGTGTGTGTGTGTGTCGCAGGTGGTCGAGTTAGGACCTGGAAGAGGAGGTGGTTCATCCTGACTGACAGCTGCTTGTATTACTTTGAATTCACAACCGTGAGAATATTTATACTAATATTTATACTAATATGTATTTAACAATGTTGATGTGCACATGTTAAACCGTCCGCCATCTTTTAATGTCCTCCTCCTCCTCCTCCTCCTCCTCCTCCTCCTCCTCCTCCTCATCATCATCCTTCTCCTCCCCCTTCCTCCTCCTCCTCCTCCTCCTCCTCCTCCTCCTCCTCCACTCCTCCTCTTCCTCCTGCAGGATAAAGACCCCATTGGGATCATTCCTCTGGAGAACTTGTGCGTCCGGAAGCTTCAGGACGCCAGCAAACCGGTAAGCGATGACATCATCACACGTTAGGAGTCACGAGGCCATCGGCGTACGCACACGGTAACGGTGTGTGCGCGTGTGTGTGCGCGTGTGCGTGTGTGTGTACGTGTGTGTGTGTGTGTGTGTGTGTGTGTGCGCGTGTGTGCGCGTGTGTGTGCGTGTCTGTGTGCGCGTGTGTCTGCGTGCGTGTGTGCGCGTGCGTGTGTGTCTGTGTGTGTGCATGCGTGTGTGTGCATGCGTGTGTGTGCGTGTGTGTGTGTGCGTGTGTGTGTGTGCGCGCGTGTGCAGTATTGTCTGCAGCTGTATCGCCCCGGAGGACAGAAGGTCAAGGCGTGTAAGACGGAGCCCTGCGGCCGCGTGGTGCCGGGTCAGCACCAGTCCTACACGCTGAGCGCCGCCGCCGGCGAGGAGCGCGACGCCTGGATCCGCGCCATCCGGTGAGAGCGGCGAGGCCGCGGAGGTCACTTCAGGGTCAAAGACATCGAACACGCGGTCACACACACACACAAAGAGTCTCAACACTTCAGCTTTTAGAACACATTAAACACACAGACAGAGCCAGGCTAGCTTTCCCCCCCGTTTCCAGTCATTGTGCTAAGCTACGCTAACCAGCCGGGGGCTGCAGCTCCCACAGTGAAAACAGGACTTGAGTCTCATCGAATAGAACCACCGTGGAGAGCAGACTATTCCCCCCAAAAATAAATTACATAAAGTTTAAACCAAATATTATAGAAATCCGTCCAATATTTGTTTTGATGGAGATTAATACATATGCAGGTTTCAGTTAAAATCGAGCAATTAGAAAATGTTTCTTTGGATTCTGGGACATTTATTAAATAAACTCAGCTATTAAGTAACTTAAAAACGGATCACCAGATTGATGATGACGATGAATCCTTGGTTGACAGCAGGTCTAACATGAATCTCTCCTTCAGGGCGAGTATCACCAGAGACCCGTTCTACGACCTGGTGTCGGTACGCAAGAGGAAGGTCATCAGCCACGTGACCTCGTAGCGTTCGGGTCCTGGACCTCGAGTTGTTGTGGATCGGGCTTCGTCCTTCCGGCTAACATCTGCAACATGTCACCCCTGGAGTCTGATTGGCTGCTCCTGATGGTCATGGTCCAGGTCCAGGTCCAGGTCCAGGTCCAGCATCAAGTGGCTGTTAACATTTGCTGTGGAAGAGAAGTGCAGAACCACCTCAAAATAACTACAAAGAGACGTAAACACCCACAAAGAAGCACAGAAGGACTAAAACAAGATTTAAAATGACTAAATAAGAATAAAGTGACCACGAGGTTCCACAACGTGACCCAAAGTGACCCAAAGTGATACAAACTGACCACAAAGTGACTCAAAGTGACTCAAAGTGACCACAAAGTGATACAAACTGACCACAAAGTGACTCAAAGTGACCCAAAGTGACCAAAGTGACCCAAAGTGACTCAAAGTGACCACAAAGTGACCCAAAGTGACTCAAAGTGACCCAAAGTGACCCAAAGTGACCACAAAGTGACCACAAAGTGACCCAAAGTGACCACAAAGTGACCACAAAGTGACCCCAAAGTGACCACAAAGTGACCCCAAAGTGACCACAAAGTGACCACAAAGTGACCCAAACTGACCACAAAGTGACCCAAAGTGATAGTGACCCAAAGTGACTCAAAGTGACCCAAAGTGACGACAAAGTGACCCAAAGTGACCACAAAGTGACCCAAAGTGACCACAAAGTGACCCAAAGTGACCACAAAGTGACCCAATGTGACCCAAAGTGACCACAAAGTGACCCAAACTGACCACAGTGACCCAAAGTGACCACAAACTAACCACAAGGTGACCCAAAGTGACCACAAAGTGACCACAAAGTGACCCAAAGTGACCACAAAGTGACCACAAACTGACCACAAAGTGACCCAAACTGACCACAAAGTGACCACAAAGTGACCCAAAGTGACCACAAAGTGACCACGTGACCCAAAGTGACCACAAAGTGACCCAAAGTGACTCAAAGTGACCACATACTGACCACAAAGTGACCACAAAGTGACCCAAAGTGACTCAAAGTGACCACAAAGTGACTCAAAGTGACCACAAAGTGACCACAAAGGAGGCAACAACGACTCGGAGGAGGAGCTTCTCGCTTCACTTTCCTGTAATTGTTTTCCTCATTCATGGATATCAGATTTGTACCTTTAATACTCAAATTGTTGTAAATAAAGACAAGAAAGCAGTTTTTTATTTAACTTGAGTACTTTGGAGTTGTACATTATATTTCTTTCATATTTTTTATGTCTGCATTTATAATATGACTGTAAATGGATGGAAGACTCAAACTAGGTGTGCATTAAACTGGTGTATTGTGTGTGTGTGTGTGTGTGTGTGTTTCTCCAGCAGATGGAGGTACATCATCACTTTAAACTTTGACAATAACTTTCATCATAACCATCTTCCTCTTTCATTTAATTATGAAGCCGCTCGGAGATCTGTGGTGAGCCGAGCGTGAGAAGGCTTTTCCTGTCGTGTGTGTGAGTGTGTGTGTGAAGCCGTGATTTCCTGGGAGCAGGTAGAACAAAACAAAGTGTTCAGAGTTGTTTAAATATGAAAATTCTGCATTATTATTAATAAATTTGTATAAATGAATCTCTGAATGCTGTAAGAACAAATCCCTCTGCATCAAGCTCCAAACATATTTATGAATGAACGTGTAAAGTTTGGTGGGTATATATATGAATATTATATAGAAATATATATAGAAAAATTATCTATAAAGTGTAAATATAAAGTGTATATATATATAAACATTATATATAAAATGTAAATATAAAGTATATATTTATCCACCAAACTTTATACGTGTAAAGTTTGGTGGATATACAGGACTCTCAGAAAATTAGAATATTGTGATGAAGTTCTTTATTTTCTGTAACGCAATTCAAAAAACAAAAATGTCATGCATTCTGGATTTATTACAAATCAACTGAAATATTGCAAGCCTTTTATTCTTTTAATATTGCTGATTATGGCTTACAGCTTAAGAAAACTCAAATATCCTATCTCTAAATATTAGAATATCATGAAAAAGTATACTAGTAGGGTATTAAACAAATCACTTGAATTGTCTAATTAACTCGAAACACCTGCAAGGGTTTCCTGAGCCTTGACAAACACTCAGCTGTTATAAATCTTTTTTTTTACTTGGTCTGAGGAAATATTAAAATTTTATGAGATAGGATTTTAGAGTTTTCTTAAGCTGTAAAAAATAATCAGCAATATTAAAAGAATAAAAGGCTTGCAATATTTCAGTTGATTTGTAATGAATCCAGAATGCATGACATTTGTTTTTTTAATTGCATTACAGAAAATAAAGAACTTTATCACAATATTCTAATTTTCTGAGACAGTCCTGTATATATTTTTATGAAAATTATATATATCATATATCATATATAATATATACTTTCATGATGGTGCCTCGCCAATACCGATGACAGGAAAATACACATTTTATTGACCTTAAAAAGACATAATACATAATTTTCTGTAAATTATCGAGGAATAACATTTTACAAATAAATCTAAAAGAAATACTGCTCATAAAATAATTAATCCAACCAGAACTTATCAAAATAAAGAAAATATCATGATATAATATAAATCAGGAATGCAACTTAGATTTGTCTAAATTCTGATTCACATCTGACATGCTGAAGATGTCTTGGTCCACACATCGTTAACTCAACACTTTTTACTAGACATTCAAAAAGAAAATAAATCACACAAAACGTTGATATTTTGACGTCTTTTATGCATTTTCTGCTACAGAAGATCATTTACATCTCAAGTGGTTCTCAGGGATTCACATTTTAAACTCAGTCCGTTTTCCTCCTGAACAAACAAACAAAGACAAAGTGCAGACGCACAAAACGCAGACGTATCGGCGTACATTATTCACAGGCTGAGCAGCACTCAATACCGAGGGTCTCCTGCAAGACGACACTCGGGGGGGCAGGACATCTCAATTCTTCTCCTGTCTCCATAGCAACCAGGTGTGATGTAACCACCCGCCCCCCTCTCTCTCCCCCCCCACCCCCGTACGCAGCCTCGGGTGACGCTGTGGCGTTCAGGGTCGAGTATGGAATATTTAAAAAAACTATCAGGTGCATTCATTTAATTAAAAAAAATATATATAGAAAACACCTGCGGGGGGGACATCCCTGCGGCAGGACTTTTGGCTTCAGCGTTGAGTTCCTCTGGACTTTTTTTTCTCCTGCGTCATTAGTTTTAAATGACGGCGTCTTCTTCGGCGGTCGACTCCACAGCGAGGACCAATTACCCATAGTGCAACGGGGCGTCACCGGGTCTCAAGTGACGGGACGCCGGGGCTTTACGAGTGTCCCTCGAGGGCGTGGCCTCACGACTGGATGCAGTTCTTCTTCTGGTGCCGCCGGCGGCCTTTAGACCCTGATCAGAACAAAGAGAAAAGCATCAATAATATGAATTATTATATTTGTGGGATTAAAAAGAAAAAGCCTATTCAAATGTGTATATATATATACAAATATGTATATTAATATATGTATATTAATATATTAATGTTTTTCTGCTAACTTCAATGAATGTGTGTGTATCTATATATATAGATACACACTAAAATATATATATATATTTTTAAAAGGAAATATATTACATTATATATGTATATATATATTAAATATAAACACATTAAAATATATGTATAATATATATATATATTTATTTTTGAATAATAAAAATAAAAAAGGTATTAAAAAATGGTCACTTGTTTTGGGGTTTGTTCTATAGATGCAGACTCAACCTATAACTTTATAACCTGTAGTACAAATAGTTAATCAATGACTCAAATAAATAATCTGCAGATTAATTGCTAATAAAAAGGGATTATTATCATAATTCCGCCCCGACGTACCGTCGTCGTCTCCGGTGTTGATGACCTGCAGAGACATGCTCCTCTGGAGGAGGTTGGAGGGCTTCTTGGTTTTGGGTTTCGGCGTCTCGACGACGTTGAACGAGTCCTCCTCCTCGGTCGCCGCGACGCCATTGGTCTCCGCCGCCTTGTAGACGGGGGCGGGGCTCTGCGGGGTGACCACGCCCTCCACCAAAGTCTCCGTGGGCCCTCTGGACTTCAAGAAGTGCCTGAAGGAGTTGATTTGTTTCTTGGCGCCGAAGAGCTGGTGGTTCTTCTTCGAGTCGCCCTTCCCGTCCGCGTCTTCGTCCTCCGCGGGCGCGCCGGGACTCTTTGGGGGGGCGTGGTCCACCTTGTGGTTCTGCGGGGCGTGGTTCTGCGGGAGGCCGTTCCTCGCGTGCGTCCCGCCGCCGACCAGCGAGCCGCCCGTGGCGGCGGCGGTGGAGGAGAGGTCCTGCACGGACCCCCTGTGGCCCGTGTTGTTCCCGAACACCAGCGAATACTTGGGGTTGTGGTACTTGTGCGCCGGCACCTTGACGTCGCCCTGCCGGGGGTCGCCGGCGGTCGCCTGGAAGCGCGACGTGGAGACGGGCATCGTGTGGACTCGCTCCAGCTTCCGGACGGGCGCCGCGATCGGCGGCCGGGGGACGTTGAACTCGCCGTAGAGGTCCACCGGGTCGGACACGGCGTACAGCTCCCGGAAGTCGTTGTCGAAGGAGTCCACGATCTGGCCCGACATCACGGTGATGGTGTTGCGGTCCATCCGGGAGGAGCTCCAGGTGAAGCTGCGGGAGGAGGGCGTGAATATTGTTTGGAGTTGATTGTTTTGTATTTGCCTCTTTGGTTTCGACGTATACCTTTTGATATTTTATTGTTTGAATAGTTTACAGAGGCTTTAATCCACTTCCTCTCTTGAGAGATGAATCAGACTTTTATTTTGAAAAGGTCAAAGGAGTCGCACATTTGCTTTTTACGATTGAATGCGAACTTGATTATCTCATCAGTACAGATGCACATTTAATAAAGTTTAATAGTTTAAAGGACCCATATGAGGCTAAAGCATTTATATATTTAATAAAGTTTAAAGGATCCGTATGAGGCGAAAGCATTTATATATTTAATAAAGTTTAATGGACCCATATGAGGCTAAAGCATTTGTACATTTAATAAAGTTTAATAGATTAATGGTTTAACGGACCCATATGAGGCTAAAGCATTTATACATTTAATAAAGTGTAATAGTTTAATGGACCCGTATGAGGCTAAAGCATTTATACATTTAATAAAGTTTAATAGCTTAAAGGACCTGTATGAGGCTAAAGCATTTATACATTTAATAAAGTGTAATAGTTTAATGGAACCATATGAGGGTAAAGCCCTCTAAAGCCTCATAATATACAGTAGATTATATATATTAAAATATATGGATACCGTTTGCACATGGCCAGGCTCCCAGACTTTATGCTAAGCTAAGCGCTATCAACAGTCTCAACCGACTCAGCAAGAAAGTAAACAAGTGGGCGAATCGGCTGAATTATAGATATGACTCATCTCAGCCTCGTGTGTAGAGATGCGTCATCCGTCCTCAGACACGGGAGCTCAGCTCCTTTACGTCGCATCCATAAACTCTAGATCTTATCTTTGGGTTGGGCCGGCGCCTAGTACTTTATTTATTTATATTCTATTCAATAAAGCAAACTATTCGCTCTATAATTACATTCTAAATAACATACGTGTGCATAGACGGTGCTCTGAAAATAGATACAAATACATGTTTTTTATCTGCAGCCTCTGGCTAACCTGCAGAGGCTGCAGAAAACTCTCAAAAATATATAAACAAAAAATAATAAATAAATACATAATAAATAAATGTTTAAAAAAATGTATTATAATATATCAAAAAACATGTATTTATTATTTATTTATTATCATGGTCATGATGAGAAAGCTCCGCAACATCAGATAAACAAAAGAAATTATACTAAATTCTGATGATTTCTGTCCTACATTTTTATATATAAAGACATTATATATATATTTATATATATCAGTGTTGGTTCTTCTCTTGGAAATCTAATTTTGTGTTTCTCCAAAACATGTCCAATCAGTCAGGACACTTACAATCAGGGTTTGATCAATATTGATCTTTATGATCATAAACTGGTGAAGTCAACATCACCAAAGCTCCAGAAACCTTAATGATACCAAAGCATCGTAGTTTGAGATGTACGTTTCTGAAAATACAGACTCAATAAATGAGGTTTTGTGCAACAAGAAATATTCAAATATTGACCCCCAATAATATAACTGTCAGGCCACACTATTCAGACATGAGCAGGGTCCATGTTGGGGTTTATTACCACTGCATTTGGTATTTATTAACTTTTTGTGATGAAACGTTGATCGTCTTTCACGCACAATCACAAATAAATAAATCGTGAAATCCTTTTTTTCCACAGCTCAGTGTGTGAAAGCACGATTATTGAATATCAAAAAATACATCAGAACCAGCGGGTTCTTTGTGCACGATACTAATGACCCCATTACACGTGTTCTTAATGGCGTTGTGTGGCGTTTACAGGTGTGAGAACATCTGGAGCGTTAAGGGTTAAGGATTCATCTTCATCAAACTGCTCCCTGCCTCCTCGTAACGACCTCATGCAGCTTCTCCGGCGACAGATGGACCTGCAGCGCCGACTGCAGACAGGAAGTCGGAGGCTGAAGGATTCCAGTCATTCCACCAGATGCCTCCCAAAGACTTTCATAATCATGACTGGGGGTTTTCCATGGTGTTGCAGCTGGTTGGTTTATTAAATATTAAAAGGCCCTACCAACATTTCACATCCTATTGAAACGTTGGTAGAAACAAGCCTGTTCACAAGCGCTCAATTCAATGTTTCGCATTTCATTTTTATTTTATTAAGAGTTTGTTTACGCAGCGAATGTTTTGTTTTGGCCAATTTTGGGTCTTTGTTTTGCGGATGCAGGAATATATAACATATGTATACGATGTAGAGATTGTATACATTTGAGAAATCTTGTTTTTCTTATTTTCAAATAAGTAAAAAAAAAAGAAAATATATATATATATACACAAACATTAAAACATATTAAAATATATATTTAAAAAGAAAATATATTAAATGATATTACTTTTAATATATATATATATACACACGAATATAAATATATATATATTTAAATATACATTTAAAAAGAAAATATATTAAATTATATATACAGGACTGTCTCAGAAAATTAGAATATTGTGATAAAGTTCTTTATTTTCTGTAATGCAATTAAAAAAACAAAAATGTCATGCAATCTGGATTCATTACAAATCAACTGAAATATTGCAAGCCTTTTATTCTTTTAATATTGCTGATTATGGCTTACAGCTTAAGAAAACTCTAAAATCCTATCTCATAAAATTTTAATATTTCCTCAGACCAAGTAAAAAAAAGATTTATAACAGCTGAGTGTTTGTCAAGGCTCAGGAAACCCTTGCAGGTGTTTCGAGTTAATTAGACAATTCAAGTGATTTGTTTAATACCCTACTAGTATACTTTTTCATGATATTCTAATATTTAGAGATAGGATATTTGAGTTTTCTTAAGCTGTAAGCCATAATCAGCAATAAATCAGAATAAAAGGCTTGCAATATTTCAGTTGATTTGTAATGAATCCAGAATGCATGACATTTTTGTTTTTTTAATTGCATTACAGAAAATAAAGAACTTCATCACAATATTCTAATTTTCTGAGACAGTCCTGTATATACATATATTTATTTTTTATATCTATATATACACACATAAACAAAACTATATATACATAAACAATACATTTTTTAAGAATAAAAAAAGAATATATATATATATTCATAAAGTATTCAGTAGAAACATTAGTTTTTCTTCACTTTTGACTGCCAACTAGAAATAATAATAATAATACCGATCTGTCCCGTCTCAGCTGTGAATAATGGATAATGAATAATCGTGCTCACCTGTAAGACCCAAACATGACTTTCTCCCCGTCGACCAGCATGTACTTGGAGCACAGCGACCCGGGCAGCTTCCCAAAGGACAGCGCCAGCCCCGAACCTTTCACCATCCGCACCCGGAGGTTCTGTGAAGAGGAAAACACCCGCCTGATTACACACGCCCGGTAGCTTAGCATCACACGGGCGAGCCCCGGGTGACCTCACTGTCGCTGCATTGTGCACTACTGACACAAGGACGTGCCAAGGCAAACACAGCGTGGATCAGTGTGTTTGCTTAAAGGGAAGAGGATGAGGAGACAAGAAAGGAAAAGAGACGTAAACACAGAGTGGACACACCGAGGCGCCGGGTTACATCGGATCGGTTCCAGGAGTATCTGTGAGAAGCGAGAGTAACGAAGCCCAGCGCTCTGAGAAAGGCCTTTCACTGCCTCGCCATCCGACACCAGCATGACCGGCTGAACCGGGCCGGACCGGGCCGGGTGGCGAGTCCCAGAGGAGATCGGATGACCGTCCGGCTCGGTGGCCTGCTGCTCGCCCCGAACCCACAGCAGCTCTTAACTGCATTAAATATTCATTTAGCAAGAGGATGAGTCTATTTTTAACACCTTATATACAGAAGAGGGATGAAAGCATCACAAGTCTAATGTCTGCTACATTAAAACTTGTTATTCATTCACTTTTTAATCGTATTACAATTTTTTTTTAAAACATCGTTAAAATATATAATTTTAATCCATGAGTTCTAATATGGGTTCAAATCAATGTATTTGCTCAAAAACCTTATGTCTAAACTTCTTATTCCTCATTTATGAAAGTATATATTTTATTTGTATTCCTTCCCCAATTTCCTATCAGTAGAATTCTTCATTTCCCCATCAAATTACTCATGCGGGATCCATTTAGTTTAATTATATTATTAAAATATATATATATTTTTTAACTCAATGAGTTCTAATATTGGTATTTTTCTTATCTAGGGATAGAATAATACAGGTTTAAAGGTTATTAGTTCATCCCGAGCAACATCAAAATGTTCAAACGCTGTAAGCACCACATGAGAAGCCCCAAAGCCGAGGGTAGTACACTTGAAACCAGCCGGACACAACGGGGGGCTTGTTCAGAGTTTTTTGCCGTTTGAATTGAAAAAAAGACCAGAATGAAGCGGCTATACGAACATTTATTGTGACATAGAATTCCTTTTTAATCCATGACAGTTATTGACCCCCTCGGGTGTTCCCTTCACACTTTCCATGTCCCCGGAGCTTGTGTATTTGTATCCCCGAGCCCCCCCCCACCTCCAGTGTTTGCCGAGCTCACCCTCAGATGCACTGCGTTGATCTGCAGCCGCGTGCACATGTCCAGGAAGTGGGGCACGCCCCGCGCCTCCAGCAGAGCGTAGACCGCCACCCCGCGCCGCGCCGTGGCGTCCAGCAGGTCCTGGAGGATCTGCAGGTCCGTCAGGAGGTCCATGACTATGGCTACCAGCTGGGGGACACAGAAGAATGGGGGGGGGGGGGGGTACATTTACATATTTTAATACTGAGTATTTCCACGTCGTGCTTCTTTATACTTCTACTCACGAGGAAATATTAGACTTTTTTTTTTTTTTTTACACAGCTGTAGCTTCTTTACATTCACTTGAAAAATAAAATGATTAAACCAGTGGTTCACAAACATCCCACTGTCAACCCACATGTCAATCATCTAAACTCGTGGCTATTAATGTCCACCGTTAACTAGCATTCAGCTACAGCTTTTTTCACATTATTCTACATTAAAGCTAACTTTAACTGTATTCATTAGCTATCCATTCGAACCATTTATCAAACAGTTTCAGCAAACTAAATGTTGCTATTTATGTTAAAGAGACATTGATAGCAATAATAGCATGGATAGCATTCAGCCAATAGATGTGGACGGTCACAACTGCATATATTCATTAGCCATTTCACTTGTAGCTTATGTTTTAACCGTGTATCCATTACTTTTTGCTAATTATTTTTTGCCAACTATTCCACCTGTAGCACTTTTAGCTAACGGTTTCAACCGTTTCCATTAGCTTTCCAGTTCAGCTAACCGCCACTAACCGCTGTTCTTCCGTGACCTTTACTGACGCCCACGGAACATTTTGTTTAGCTTTTTTATTGTTGCTAAACCTCGTCTTTGTTCTACTTGGCGACATCTTTTGTATCAGGATCACTTTGTTTCACTGTGAAACCTCCCCGACCGGACGGTTTGGTAAAGATGTCACATCTGATGGTTTCTGGGTATTTTGAGAATTTGTACGTTTGCCTCCCCATTTCTTTTTTTTAGAGCAACCGACAACCCGCCTACAAAGATACGTGAACATCTTTCGCCACCCTCACTGCCGGTAAACACGACCACACGCTTTTTAATATGCCGTGTTGTGATGCAAACTAACAGTTGATGCTTTCGGGGGAACCGGTTTTTCCAGCCGATTGAAAAGGTTGCGCAAGAGCGACGAGACAGAAAGCCAAAGCAGCAGCGAGGGATAACAGGCAAATGCTAATTATTATCTCAACGCCAGTTCCTGTAATCGAGACCACAAAAGTAGAGGATCCGAACGAAAACGTAAAGTAAAGGAAGCACTTTCCTTTTTTTTGTATTTTCCAATGCATCTTTTAATACGGTGTACTTCAATAAATACCGTGTGCTCCGATTAAAAAAACACGACGACGACTGCCGTCACGCATTTTACAGCTACACTGGGTTTTTAATGTCATTGAATGCAAATTTAGATTTAATCATGCGAGGCTTTCCCTCCCCCCCCCCCTCCCGATTTCCTTATGACCTCATCTGTGCGCTTGGGTCGGATCCAACAACCGCCAAACAAGTTTTCCCAGGCAGACAGACAAACGTTACGTGTGAAAGAGACTCAGTCTCATTTAAATAGGTGCCAATTATCAAAAGTAAACCATCCAGGAGGCTATATTAAGTAACAACATACTCGACTTGCACAAAGTTAAGGGGCCAGTAGCTCTAGAAGCTCAACTTTGACGGTTTCCCTTTCAGACAACTTTATCCATTACTACTCGCCAACTATTTCTTTTAGCCGTCTCTCGATCCATTACTCTTAGCTTGTGACTAACTGTTTTACTTTGTGTTTGTATGTGCTCGAGAGCAATTTAGTGTTAATCATTTCCTTCTTACGCGCTTGAGCCGGATCCAACAACCGCCAAAACAAGTTTTCCTGGCAGACGGACAACGTTACGTGTGAACAAAGGCTCAGTCAAATATGAATAGGCATCAATCATCAAAAGTAAACCATGCACGAGTCTATATGAAGTAGACGTCAACACGTACTGGTCCTGACTGGTAAGTAGGTCGAGTGTAAATCCACCTGTTGTTTTTAGCCCAGGGTCAACAGACTTTGTTATCGACTGAAATATCTCAAGAAATATTTGATGGATTTCCATCAAATTCTGTACAGACAGTCATGAAGCCCCAATGATGAATCCTACTTAGTTTGGTAATCCTGTGACTTTTCCTTCTTGTGCCACCATGAGGTTGATATTTGTGGTTTTTGACCATTTGATTGCCACAAACTTTGCTCCACGTTCCCCTCCAGTTACGCGTGAACCACCTCGGTGAAGGAAATAGTTAAAAAAATTTAAGAACAACACTAGGTGGTTCTTGGCGAGAGTTAAGGGAACAGTATCTCTAAAAAGTCGAGAAAACAGCCCTCCATTCCGCCTTGGGACAAAAGCATTTTCAAGCTCATTCAAGAGGCTTTAATAAAATAGTTTATCTAGCTTTAGAAGAAGGAGAATGTTCTCAAGACATGAAGGAACAGAAATATAAAGTTGCACAAAAAGATACCTTGAATTTGTACTTAAGTACGTGCGTAGAGTAAGTGCTGTAATATACATGGTTTCAGAGAAATAAATACTACATTAAAAACCAGTTATAAGACTGTAGAAGCTTTATGACACCGTGGGAACACGTAACACTCACCAGCAAATATGAAATGTCTTTCTTTAAAGTGTTTATTGTTAAGGCTCTGTGCCGCTTCTTGAATACAACTGAAATACTATCGATGCGGAAGCTGAGAAAAGGAAAACCTTGTTCAGACACAACGTTTGTGGGTTTATTAGCACCACGTAATATGAAAGAAACAAAAAGTAAAAAATTTATTGATGTGTGAATTGATTACACAGAAAAAACATCCAGGCATTAATCTAGGTGTAAAAACATGACGTGTATAATTATATATCTGTTCGAGACCATTCATAAATAGTATTGAACATATATATATAAATAAATAGCCTTGAAGATATATATATACAGGACTGTCTCAGAAAATTAGAATATTGTGATGAAGTTCTTTATTTTCTGTAATGCAATTAAAAAAACAAAAATGTCATGCATTCTGGATTCATTACAAATCAACTGAAATATTGCAAGCCTTTTATTCTTTTAATATTGCTGATTATGGCTTACAGCTTAAGAAAACTCTAAAATCCTATCTCATAACATTTTAATATTTCCTCAGACCAAGTAAAAAAAGATTTATAACAGCTGAGTGTTTGTCAAGGCTCAGGAAACCCTTGCAGGTGTTTCGAGTTAATTAGACAATTCAAGTGATTTGTTTAATACCCTACTAGTATACTTTTTCATGATATTCTAATATTTAGAGATAGGATATTTGAGTTTTCTTAAGCTGTAAGCCATAATCAGCAATATTAAAAGAATAAAAGGCTTGCAATATTTCAGTTGATTTGTAATGAATCCAGAATGCATGACATTTGTTTTTTTAATTGCATTGCAGAAAATAAAGAACTTCATCACAATATTCTAATTTTCTGAGACAGTCCTGTATATATATGGACAATATATAGTCTTAATACATATATACACAATAGTCTTGAATATATATAGACTATAGACTTGATTTATATATATATATAGACAATAGTCTTGAATATAGATATACAAACAATAGTCTTGAATATATATAGACAATAGTCTTGAATATATATATACAAACAATAGTCTTGAATATATATAGACAATAGTCTTGAATATATATAGACAATAGTCTTGAGTTTATATATATATATATATATAACAATAGCCTTGAATATATATATATATAGACAATAGTCTTGAATATATATAGACTATAGTCTTGATTTATATATATATTAACAATAGCCTTGAATATATATATATATAGACAATAGTCTTGAATATATATAGACTATAGTCTTGATATATATATATATATTAGGGCTGGGCACGTTAACGCGTTAATCTTGCGTTAACGCAGCACTTAATTAACGCCGACAATTATTTTATCGCGCATTAACGCATGTCTTTTTTTTTATTTTTTTTAGACAAAAGACAATACATAGACATAACACCTAGAGGACTATAAACAATGCAGACGACAAAACAATGGACATAACATCATAAAGTCAGAGTATTTGTGGGGGAAAAAGAATCTCAACAAATGACGGCAGGTATGAGACGCCCTCAAGACACACATCACACGGAGAATACACGAGCTGGATGAAAAGGAGAGGACTGCAAAGCGACAGCTTCACAACGTGCACCCTGTTGCTCTCACTGGGGACGACTGGACATCGGGTGACCAGACGTCCAGTTTCCCCGGACATGTCCTGCTTTTGAGCCCTAAAAATGCGTCCGCAGGGATTCCAAAACGTCCGGATTTTGCTTCGTCGGATATTTGTTTTCTCTGGGTTTTCATAAACTCGTATTTACCCCTGACAAGTTTTGGAAATGATATCTCCCTTCTTACGTGAGCTCTGACTGTAGAGAGGACAGTCATTGGTCGACCGATCTCAGGGTTGCCAGATACACGATAATTATCCTCCAAATACAACCATTTTGAGCCTTTGGTACGATACGTCACCATCTCCAATCTGGCAACACGGAGCACCTTGCCGCCTCCACTAGTTCATTGTTGTTTGTGCGGCATGCTTTACACTACAACCAGCGCCGCCGCTCCCATAATGCACTACGCGCTGTGCGTAGGGCACAAAGTCCTGAGGGGGCTCCACAAAATAGGCAACTAAAAAATCCTCATAGTTATAATGCCGATATTATTTCAGTCTAGAAATATTAGGCACCTTTACAGCATGTATATCACAAAACAGGCAGAACAAGAGAGATGTTTAATCTCAGCCCCCCCCAGACGAAGTGTCCTCTTTTTCACAAACTCAAATCTGGTCACCCTACTGGACATCACTCGGTAACCACAATGACCTCGGAGTGACTGTGCATTATATTGATGAGAAGTGGGCGCTGCATTCACACGCCCTGACTGATGAAAACAGAGGAGACACATGATGCTGAAACGTGCGCGGGACACTTTACTGAAGTTGCACAGCAGTGGAATGTGTCAGATAAAGTCACCACACTGAGCAGATAGAGCACCAGAGATGATCGCTGCTGCGAGACGACTGCCTTTGATCATGTCCCTGCTTCAGTCTCCAGCGCTCTGTCACAGTGTCTCTGCATAACAGTGCATTTGACAATGTCCTGACAGATTTTATGGCACTTTAGTTCATATGGCAGAACATTTAAAATAAGTGTCAAGTTCTAGGAATTGACAAACTGCACTGAAAGTGTTTTCTGGTGTCTCTAACAGGGACAACACATGTTATGGCACTTTCATTCATATGGCAGAACATTTAAAATAGAAGTGCGCTATACACTACTTTTGAATGAATTATTGGATTTTGCGTATACAAATGCGATTAATCGCGATTAAAAATTTTAATCGTTGCCCAGCCCTAATATATATATATATATATATATAGACAATAGTCTTGAATTTATATATACAAACAATAGTCTTGAATATATATAGCACTACCTGCTTTCACTTCCTGCTACTCCCATTTGTCTGTAGTCTAGTTATTATGTGTATTATATGTATATATGTTAGTATTATGTTCAGAGTTCTTGTACAGTGTGTATGTCATGTTATGTTATATTATGTTAGGCTATGGTAGTTGTTGTGTGGTGCCTTGTCCTAAGAATTTCAGTGCCCAGTCTGACCCTGTGTCATTCTGTGTATCTGACAACAATAGACTTGACTTGATATATACAAACAATAGTCTTGAATATACAGGACTGTCTCAGAAAATTAGAATATTGTGATGAAGTTCTTTATTTTCTGTAATGCAATTAAAAAAACAAAAATGTCATGCATTCTGGATTCATTACAAATCAACTGCAATATTGCAAGCCTTTTATTCTGATTTATTGCTGATTATGGCTTACAGCTTAAGAAAACTCAAATATCCTATCTCTAAATATTAGAATATCATGAAAAAGTATACTAGTAGGGTATTAAACAAATCACTTGAATTGTCTAATTAACTCGAAACACCTGCAAGGGTTTCCTGAGCCTTGACAAACACTCAGCTGTTATAAATCTTTTTTTTTACTTGGTCTGAGGAAATATTAAAATTTTATGAGATAGGATTTTAGAGTTTTCTTAAGCTGTAAGCCATAATCAGCAATATTAAGAATAAAGGCTTGCAATATTTCAGTTGATTTGTAATGAATCCAGAATGCATGACATTTTTGTTTTTTTAATTGCATTACAGAAAATAAAGAACTTTATCACAATATTCTAATTTTCTGAGACAGTCCTGTATATATAGACAATAGTCTTGAGTTTATATATATATAAACAATAGCCTTGAATATATATATACAGGACTGTCTCAGAAAATTAGAATATTGTGATGAAGTTCTTTATTTTCTGTAATGCAATTCAAAAAACAAAACTGTCATGCATTCTGGATTCATTACAAATCAACTGAAATATTGCAAGCCTTTTATTCTTTTATTATTGCTAATTATGGCTTACAGCTTAAGAAAACTCAAATATCCTATTTCTAAATATTAGAATATCATGAAAAAGTATACTAGTAGGGTATTAAACAAATCACTTGAATTGTCTAATTAACTGGAAACACCTGCAAGGGTTTCCTGAGCCTTGACAAACACTCCGCTGTTATAAATCTTTTTTTTGTACTTGGTCTGAGGAAATATTAAAATTTTATGAGATAGGATTTTAGTTTTCTTAAGCTGTAAACCATAATCAGCAATATTAAAAGAATAAAAGGCTTGCAATATTTCAGTTGATTTGTAATGAATCCAGAATGCATGACATTTTTGTTTTTTTAATTGCATTACAGAAAATAAAGAACTTTATCACAATATTCTAATTTTCTGAGACAGTCCTGTATATATAAATAGTCTTGAACAAGAAGCATATTTATACACCAGTCATGTTTCACACCTGGACTTGCAACCCATTGTTCATTGTTTGTGACAGCTGTGCTTTATTTTTTGATTTGACATTTTAAAAATAAATCTATATGCTGTAGCCTCTTTCTGCTTCCAGAAGTGCGTCTGTGTGTGTTTCTGTAGAAGGAAACTCTGAACTTCAGGCTTCAGGACACTAATGAAGATGTGCCCTGTGTAGTGTTTGGCAGGCTCGCGGCAGTAAATGAATCACTTCCCTTCAAGGGGAACAATCTCAGCACTCCGTCATTAAGCCGCCGTGGCCCCGAGCACGCTCATGTCACCGGGATTCCTCCATGGACCCGCTGCAGTTTGCTTATCGCCCAAACAGATCCACAGATGATGCTGTCTCCCAGGTACTGCACACCACACTCTCTCATCTGGACAGCCAGAAGGGGGGCTATGTGAGACTGCTGTTCATTGATTATAGTTCAGCTTTCAACACCATAGTCCCCTCCAGACTGGCCGGCAAGCTGATTGAGCTGGGACTGAACACCCCCCTGTGTGCTTGGATCCTGGACTTCCTGACCGCCAGGCCACAGGTGGTCAGGGTGGGCAGACACACCTCCAAATCCCTCACCCTGAACACAGGATCCCCCCAGGGTTGCGTCCTCAGCACCCTACTGTACTCCCTGTACACACATGACTGTGTGGCCAGGTTCAGCTCCAACACCATCATCAAGTTTGCAGATGACACAGTGGTGGTGGGCCTGATCTCCGACAACGACGAGAAGGCCTACCTGGAGGAAGTTGCTGATCTGTCACTCTGGTGCCAGGACAACAGCCTCATCATGAATGTCACCAAAACTAAGGAGCTGATTGTGGACTTTAGGAGGGTACAACAACAGAGGACGTACTCACCACTGGGGATTAACGGGACTACTGTGGAGAGGGTGAGCGGTATAAATACCTGGGAGTCCACATCACCGAGGATCTGACATGGTCAACGAACACAGACACTCTGGTGAGAAAGGCAAGGCAGCGCCTCTACCACCTCAGGCAGCTGAGGAAATTTAAAGTTTCCCAGAGGATCCTTCAGTCCTTCTACTCTGGAGCTGTAGAGAGCGTCCTGACAGGAAGCATCACAGCCTGGTTTGGCAACTGCTCCGCTCAGGACAGGAAGGCTCTGCAGAGAGTAGTGCGTTCGGCTGAGCGCACTATTGGAACTACACTCACCACCCTGCAGGACTTGTACACCAGGAGGTGCAGAACCAGAGCCGGCAGGATCATGAAGGATCCTCACCACCCCAACAACAGACTGTTTCAGCTGCTGCGGTCAGGCAGGCGCCTCCGTAGTCACGCTGCAAGAACAGAGAGACTGAGACGGAGTTTCTTTCCTCAGGCCATCAGGACTGTGAACTCCGACCTCACCAGGACCCCCACATAGACCCACACAACTGCCCCTCTTAGGCACACACACACACACACACACACACACACACTTACTGTAAATATTGTGTTGTTTTTTATTGTAAATAGTGTGTACTTGTTGCCCTTGCACATTCCTGCTGAGCATTGCCACTTTCATTTCACTGCACACCCTGTGTGTGTATGTGACAAATAAAAACATCTTGAATCTTGAATCTTGATTCGTTCACACCTCAAAAGTAAGTCAGATTATTCACCAATAACGGCTCCCAACTAACCCCTCCCCTCAGCCAGGCTTGTCTGGATTAGTTAACCTGGTATCAGAGGGAGCTGCTGGAATCTGAGTGGGTGAAGGGAAAAGTACAGAAGCCCTGTGCCAACTTTATCCTTCTGCTGCAAGTCGTGATGTGAAGTTGACATTTAGAGCTGCACTTATACCTCAACTTGTTTAAACTTGCACTCGGCGACTCTCCCATTGATGCACATTTGTTGTATTGAAGCTCTGGGCGTGCGGTGAACCCTTCCTTGGCTTTGTGTCTTACCGGAAAACTCAAGTGAGTAAAATGTGATACTCACCGCACATATCAGGTTTTAGAAGTGGTCTGTACAGGAGTCGGTTGTGCAATTACTGCAGCTGACAGTTGTGTAATAATGCTAAATAAGTTAGGTTTCGAGGGTTCAGAGTGCAATGGGGATGTTTAAGATCTACCTGAATGTACATTTAATTAAGAGCTAAAGAGACACATCGCCATCTTAATTTGTCTTTGCAACCAGGTGCAGGGATGACGTGTTGTCACTTCCTTTTTTGACGCATTAACCCCCCAGAAGACGACATGGACAGGTACATGAACTACAGGTACAGGTACTACTTCCAGTCCATTAACAAGCATTAAAATGCAATGAAAATTATTTCCTCATAGATGAATTATCTTGATATCAATAGTGAGCAAAGTAATCAGCTGTTAGCTTATCAACCTGTGACTCAGCAAACAAAGGCAAGCCTGTGAATCTTGTAACACGATGTAATTGTGTGCAGGGGGCTCTAATAACATCAAACAATGCTGTAATGGGGAGTTTACACCGATTGAGCGTGTAATATACACAACCGTCGTTTATTTAGCATTACGTCATGTAGCCATTCGCCATTTTATACAGCGCTGCAAGCTTCTTTGTTTAAAAGTTAAACGACTAAAAATCAGAAATAAAAGATGTTCCAACAACTCACAAGACAGAGTTGTAATTTAAACAAACTAAAATGACCAGCAGTCGGTAAGTCAGCTATAGAGACTGTTTTCAACAGACTCACAAAGCTAACATAGGCTTAATTAGCTAATTAGTTACAGTCGATTAAATCTGTCGGAATCGGACGTCATTTCAGACGATCCATCCACGCCCGTCAACCAAACATTAGAATGAGTCGGCTAGAAAAACTTAAGTCAGTGAAAGTTAAATAACATTTTAAAAAGACGAGTGTTCATCCATAAGCTAACGTTTGCTGAATTAGCCCGTTAGCTTGAGTTGATTAACTCTAACAGCAACACAAAAGAAAAAGGCAGAACCCATTGTTTATGAAACGACAATTAATGTCGACGCTAAATCTGCCACCGCTTACATGTTTTCTGCCACGTAAGCTAGTTTACTTTTCCTTTAAATTTAAGGATGTAAACACAAAGCAAACTGCACGCAAGCTAACGTTGGCGTAATTAGCTCGTTAGTTACAGTCGCACGGCATTTCGGTCGAACGAATCCACGCCCGTCAGCCAAACATTAGAATGAGTCGGCTGCAAAAACTTAAAAAGTCAGTGAAAGTTAAATAACATTTCAAAAAGGCGGGTGTTTATCCATAAGCTAACGTTTGCTGAATTAGCCCGTTAGCTTGAGTTGATTAACTCTAACGGCAACACACACAACTTGCCGACTCACCGACTATTAAAAGAACGTCACTGCATTTGTTCACGTCTGTGCCACGCACCCTTTGTTTATGAAACGGCAATTAATGTCGACGCTAAATCTGCCACCACTTACATGTTTTCTGCCACATAAGCTAGTTCACTTTTCCTTTAAATTTAAGGATGTAGAGGATTTAAAACCAAACTTATCACAAGGATTGATGCGACACAAATCAAACTGCACGCATGTACAAGCACGTAGACATTTCACGTGTGGGAAATAACTCCCAACTGTCATTTGGATTTGAATTTCTCTCTTAAAGCAGCCGTGGGTTTCGAACGCGTTAAAACACGTCTGAAGCTCGTAGTCGTGAAGCCCCTGCAGACATTGGCATCACTCTTGACTAAACACAAATTAATAGTCCTTAAATTCTCTATATTTGCTTTAAGTTGATGTCGACACAAATATGTTATTCTCAATAAAACCCATTAAATTCTGATTAAACACACATTAATTATGCTTTAAACCTCACACTGTCATGTACACATGACACGTGTAGGGAGGTTTTATTAATCTCAGCCCAGGGGGTCTTTGTCTCTTTTACCCGTCGGAGGCGGTCACATGATCACCAGGCGGTCACATGATCACGGGGAGCCAGTCGTTTTGAAAAATTTCAGATGCTTTTGTTCTGCTGGAGGTCAAAAAAACTTGTTTTCTTCTTTTTTTTAAATTGCCACATGAGTTCAAGTTCAACAATGTGTTCTTTGTGACGCATTCAACACCGACTGAGATTCATTAGAGCAGAGCGTTCTGACTGGGGGGGGGGGGGGGGACGCTATTAAAACTGCATTGGTCATTTCTTCTCCAGTTTAATTTATTTGCATGCAATTTAATAGACTGTTTTGGTCTTTGATTTCTTTTCAAAGTCTTTTTGTTTTCAATCAAAACTTTAACTAATTAGAATATAATGAATTATTAAAATTAATTATAGCTAATGAAATATTAATATGTGCTGCTTTCAATCTGAATTGGATTTGTGTCACCATTAACTTTAGAAAACTGGAAATATTTCCCCCCCCATTTTCTGATATTTTACACATAAATCAATTGATTGATCAAGATAACGACAGGTTAGATATACGCTGTACGTAGTTTGATAAAGATTGGACTGTTTTGCATCATTTTGCATACTTTTTTCCTGATTCTCACAAACAAAAAAGGTGTTAATGCAGTATTAAATTTAATTAAATTAAAGAATACTTATACTCAATCATAGTTCAGCTGAATTTATGGAGAAAATAATATTGATAAACATGTATTCGTATTAGAAACAGGTTGATAAAGGTATATACATTGAATTATAATAAAACAGTAATTAATAGAATGAAACGTTACCTTGTGGGACTCCTGTATGAGCCCCCTCACCACCTCCTTGATGTGGGGCCCGGACTCCTTGGGGGGGTGCGAGTACATGGCCACCCGGGTCACCCCTCTGTAGAGCCCGCAGCTGCCAGGCCAGCCGATGTCCAGGGGCGGCACCTCGATGTCGGACATCTCGGGCCAGTAGGTGGAGTGGACCCCGGAGTCCGCGCTGGGGGACTCCTTGGCCCGCTCGTGCTCCCCGGACTCGGAGTCGCTGTCCGTCTCGTACTCCCGGAACGTCTCGCGCAGGACTCCGATCTCCCCCGCCGAGAGGAAGTCCTTGACGTTGTCCTCCTTGAGGCGCATCTTGAACGCGCCGTCCCCGCCGCGCAGGAGCTGCTCCAGGGCCGCGCGCTGCTCCTCGCTGTAGTAGAAGCTCGGCCGGGTCTCCGGGACCTTCTCGTTCACGTGGTCGTCCTCCATGCACATCAGCTGGGACCCCGCCATGCCTCCTCTACCCGGCCGCCGGTCGCTGCTGCTCGGCTGCTGCTCTCCCAGGTACTGCAGGTACCGCAGGTGAGTCTCTCAGGTGAGCGGCGGGAGGCGGGACCTGTTTGGAAAGGTCCACTTCCGGTTGTAAAACCTTCGGAATAAAAGAAATATTTGGGGTTTAAAGGTTGCTTTGTTGTTTGCAGAGTTATTTTTATGTTGTGTACTTTTATTTGTGTAACATTTAGCTTGGAAATGAAAATAAAATGATTGAAAGAAAAGAGTGTTTTGTGACTCTAGTCTAGTTTTCATCTTTAAAAAAAAAACTTAACTAAGTATTTCATCTTTTATTAAACTCAACCAAGTATTTCATGAACCATCTTAATGTCGGTGAGATTATATTCTTTGGCAATACACGATTGTTTTAACGAGTCACTTGAGTAAAAACACAAAAAACTGCAAGTTTACAGAAACTTAACAAAGTACCAGCTGTACTTGAACTATTCCACATTATGACACGTCATACGTCATCGAGAACACATTTACTTTTATTTAACTATTGTCTTGTTGTCCTATCTCCTTGTTGTCGTTGCGTCTCCTTGTCTTTGTTGTGTCTCCTTGTCAGGCACGTGCACAGACATTTTGGGGGGCAGGTGCTCAAACCCAAAAAAAGGGCACCCAATGCCAAAAAAAAATTCTGACAGAGTTGAAGCATAAGCATCAATACACTGATGATGCTGTCCACAACCTGCGTTTCCTCTGGCAGCATCAGACCACTAGCTTACATTTTCTTTATGAATAAAGATGAATTATTATATAGCAACAACAGTAGGCTACAAGCGTTCTGATTGGCTAATGGGTCATCATGCCAGCCACGTATCGCCCTCCTCGCTGGTCTGATACGGATCCGTATTGCCCTCTAACGTCATTTTCAAAATAAGCGATCTTGATCGACATCAACAGCCAAGAGCAGTGGTCCTCAAACTAAGGCCCGCGGGCCGAATACGGCCCGCCTCCACATTTGGCCCGGCCCTCTGAACAAGAGAGGCCTCATGATTTTTTTTTCAGTCTGGCCACGCAAATCCTAGACTAACCCGTTAAATAGAACGGAATAAGAATTCTCTCTCTCTCTCTCTTCTCTCTCTCTCTTCTCTCTCTCTCTCTCTCTTCTCTCTCTCCCTCTCTCTCTCTTTTCTCTCTTCTCTCTCTCCTCTAAACATAACTTACTGTCAGTAAACAGCTGGACAAGGCTCTGAAATTACGGATTTCGTGAGTTTTTGTTTGTTTATTTTTTTAGGAAACGTCTGACCAGTCGTGACGTCATGTTTTCAGCAGCGCTAATGTTGTGGTCGATTTATCACAAAACAACGTCAGGGGATGATGGATGTGTCACTCTTGCCTGTCTTCAAAACTTGAGAGCCCTGTGTGTGTCTGGTGCTGCGGGTCAGAGGAGAAGGAGGTGCACCCGTTTAGTGGCGCGTGGAGCACTGAGCGAAGGAGGAAGTGGAGGAGGAGGAGGGAGGGGGGGGGGGGTCTCGTGAGCGTCGCGGAGCATGTCAGGGCGAAATTCAAACAAGAACTCAAATAAATGCCCCGTCGGATATTAAAACACATTTGGGGCGACTTGATGGCAGAGAGAGTAACTTTTATTCTTAAATACGGATGAATGAAAAAAGTGGGCTCCAGAAAAAAGGGCACTTTTCTCATCCAGGGCAAAGGAGCTGGTGCTTGAGCACCACTAGGGCTCTATCTGTGCACGTGCCTGCTCCTTGTCATCGTCGTCTCCTTGTTGTTGTGTCTCCTTGTTGTTGTCGTTGTCTCCTTGTTGTTGTCGTTGTCTCCTTGTCTTCGTTGTGTCTCCTTATTGTTGTTGCATCTCCTTGTCATCGTTATCTCCTTGTTGTTGTGTCTCCTTGTTGTTGCCGTTGTCTTCTTGTTGTTGTCGTTGTCTGCTTGTCTTCGTTGTGTCTCCTTGTCGTTGTTGCGTCTCTTTGTTGTTGTTGTCTCCTTGTTGTTGCCATTGTCTTCTTGTTGTTGTCTCCTTTTCGTCGTTGTCTCCTTGTCGTCGTTGTCTCCTTGTTGTCGTTGTCTCCTTGTCGGTCTCCTTTTCGTCGTTGTCTCCTTGTCGTCGTTGTGTCCTTGTTGTCGTTGTCTCCTTTTCGTCGGTGTCTCCTTATTGTTGTCTCCTTGTCGTCGTTGTCTCCTTGTCGGTCTCCTTTTCGTCGTTGTCTCCTTATTGTTGTCTCCTTGTCGTCGTTGTCTCCTTATTGTTGTCTCCTTGTCGTCGTTGTCTCCTTTTCGTCGTTGTCTCCTTATTCTTGTCTCCTTGTCGTCGTTGTCTCCTTTTCGTCGTTGTCTCCTTATTGTTGTTGTCTCCTTTTCGTTGTCTCCTTTTCGTCGTTGTCTCCTTATTGTTGTCTCCTTGTCGTCGTTGTCTCCTTTTCGTCGTTGTCTCCTTATTGTTGTCTCCTTGTTGTCGTTGTCTCCTTGTCGGTCTCCTTTTCGTCGTTGTCTCCTTGTCGTCGTTGTGTCCTTGTTGTCGTTGTCTCCTTTTCGTCGGTGTCTCCTTATTGTTGTCTCCTTGTCGTCGTTGTCTCCTTGTCGGTCTCCTTTTCGTCGTTGTCTCCTTATTGTTGTCTCCTTGTCGTCGTTGTCTCCTTATTGTTGTCTCCTTGTCGTCGTTGTCTCCTTTTCGTCGTTGTCTCCTTATTGTTGTTGTCTCCTTTTTGTTGTCTCCTTGTCGTCGTTGTCTCCTTTTCGTCGTTGTCTCCTTATTGTTGTCTCCTTGTCGTCGTTGTCTCCTTTTCGTCGTTGTCTCCTTATTGTTGTCTCCTTGTCGTCTCCTTATTGTTGTCTCCTTGTCGTCGTTGTCTCCTTTTCGTCGTTGCGTCTCCTTGTCGTCGTTGTCTCCTTATTGTTGTCTCCTTGTCGTCGTTGTCTTATTGTTGTCTTGAGTTGAGTTGAGTTCCTAAAACAACCCCAAAAATCC
Source organism: Pseudoliparis swirei (assembly GCF_029220125.1). Lineage (NCBI taxonomy): Eukaryota > Metazoa > Chordata > Actinopteri > Perciformes > Liparidae > Pseudoliparis > Pseudoliparis swirei. The sequence goes on along the minus strand of NC_079410.1, from coordinate 3,406,794 downwards.
ACCTAATGTGTTCTTCTCACTCACGTGTCCCCTCCGATTGGTCTGGTGACCCTTCGGAGGGCCCCGACCCCGAGGTTGAGAACCATTGGACAGAAAACTCACTGTATCTTCAGGCCACCGAGGCCTCGGGACTCCCGGAGACCAGGCTGCCTGTCAAGTGGAAGCACTTCACTGGGAAAGCGTGACGTGTAATTGCAGTTCATTAAGCGGCAGCGAGGGAGTGTTCTAATGACAGGTTATAATCTAACAGATGAAGAGATTTATTTGTGCTATAGACGGATGTTGACGTAAGGTCCTTTAATCTCCTCGCAGCGTTGAGGAAATACGCCGAGGCTTCAGATCGTCGAGACTGCATTACAGATCCTAGAGCTGCTGGGATCCATATTCACACGGACCATGTGTATGAAAGGGGTTCAGACCTCTGACTCCAGGGTCACGGCTGGGTGGAACCATTTGAAATAAAGCGTCCCCTCATTTATAGTCTGAGTGACTCTAAATGACCATAAAGTACTAAATGATGACATCATGCTGTATAGAAGAAGACTTGAAACGAGAGACTGAGACATAAACTCATGTTTACAATGTTTAGTGAGGGAATACATCAAGAGAGAAGTAGAGTCACTATATAGACTTCTATACAACCAGAGGAGTCGCCCCCTGGTGGTCAGGAGAGAGAATGCAGCTTTAACACATGAAGCATAGACTTCTATACAACCAGAGGAGTCATCGCTTGGTGGTCAGGAGAGAGAATGCAGCTTTAACACACAAAGCATAGACTTCTATACAACCAGAGGAGTCGCCCCCTGGTGGTCAGGAGGGAGAATGCAGCTCTAACACATGAAGTAGACTTCTATACAACCAGAGGAGTTACCCCCTGGTTGTCAGTAGAGAGAATGCAGCTTTAATACATGAAGCAAACTTCTATACAACCAGAGGACTCGGCCCCTGGTGGTCAGTAGAGATAGTGCAGCTTTAACAAATGAAGCAAACTTCTATACAACCAGAGGAGTCGCCCCCTGGTGGGCAGTTGAGATAGTGCAGCGTAACACATGAAACATAGACTTCTATACAACCAGACTAATCGCCCCCTGGTGGTGGGTAGAGAGAATGCATGTTTAAGGCACTTCAGCAATGATTTTACTTATCAGACCCAGAGGTTCGTTCCCTTCTGATTTGGACGACGGCGTCAGTGCAGCTTTTATTTTGAAGGCTAACTTCCTCTCACTTCTGGTTTTATTTATTTATTTTATTTCTGCCCACCTGCAGCTCGACAAGACTCATACCACAAGTACAGAAAACCCTGAACAATGAAACGACGGGGTTCCTCATACATAATAAATACAAAAAGGAGGATAAGCCTCTTCTTCTCTTTCTATGAATCACACCTCACACGCGTCTCGTCGTCGTCAAGGATTTTATTGCGAGTAAGTTGCACACGTCAAGCGTTCAGGCTTCTTGAGAAATCTACCGATACTTTTTCCATCAGAAACGTTGCTGCGATACGCAAACGGGACAGAAGAAGTCGTTCTGCAAATTAACGGAAACATTTAAAGTTTCCTCGGCGCCACCTGTCGCAGGTTCGAGTCCCCGCTGCTGCTCCTTCCCGCAGAGCCCACGTGAATATAATCTGCAAACGCTAAGCGACTCGGTTCTCGGGGCGACCCGTGACGACCTTGCGGAGGTCAGAGGAGTCTTGTTTTGTTCTTCACAGCCGCATGGTGTAGTTGGCGGGGAACAGGCCGCTCTTCCCCCGCAGACGCCCTTTCCACCACGACGCGTCGGAGCGGTCCAGCAGCTCGATGACGTCGCCGGCGCTGAAGCCCAGCTCGTCGTCCTCCTCCGCGCGGAAGTCGTACAGCGCCTTCGCCTGCTGCGCGGGGGGCGCCCTCTGCTGGACGGAGGAAGCGCGGCGGTCAAATACGTGGTGGACGACTCGGTTGTCTTTCAGCGACGAATATGGAGTTAAAAGTTATATTTAGAACATAATAACTCGATGATTTGTGTTAAATTATTCAATTAAACTGAAACGTTGGTTCGTGTGCGGCGGCAGGCGGACCTGAGGCGGCGGCAGCGTTTCAGACGCCCGGTGCGGCGGATGAGCCGCCATGACGGGGCTGCTTCTTCCCGTGTGGCCGATGGTGTGAGCTCGCTCCTCCAGACCCACCTTCTTAGCCTGGAAGAGACATCAGAAACATTAGTATTTCATCTTTATTACACTTAATTAAGTATTTCATCATATTTATTAAACCTTTAACTCAGTATGTCATCTTATTTTTATTTAATCTAAGTATTTCATCATCTTTATTAAACATAACTAAGTATTTCATCTTTTATTAAAACTAACTTAAGTATTTAATCATCTTTATTAAACCTAACTACATATTTTGTATCTTTTATTAAACCTAACTAAGTAATTCATCTTTTATTAAACCTAACTAAAGTATTTAATCTTTTATTAAACCTAACTTAAAGTATTTCATCATCTTTATTAAACATAACTAAGTATTTGTTATATTTTATTAAACATAACTAAGTATTTTTTTATAACTTTTATTAAACATAACTAAGTATTTGTTATCTTTTATTAAGCATAACTAGGTATTTTTTTATCTTTTAATAAACGTAACTAAGTATTTAATCTTTTATTAAACGTAACTAAAGTATTTTTTTTATATTTTATTAAACACAACTAAGTATTTGTTATCTTTTATTAAACATAACTAAAGTATTTTAAAAATATTTTATGAAACAACTAAGTATTTGTTATCTTTTATGAAACATAACTAAAGTATGTAATCATCTTTATTAAACCTTAAGTTGTTCCTTTGAAGACAGGTTTATTTTGAAAAACCTGTCCATGTTGCTCCACCGGCTGCTTTTAAAAATTAAAGCTGACCTAGTTCATGAAAAAAACAAATAGTGTGACTTAGAGTAATTAAAACCAGACGGGAGGAGGAGGAGGAGGAGGAGGAGGAGGAGTACCAGCATGTTGTGAGGCTGGTCTGACGCTCGGCGGCCGGCGGCGGCGATGGCTGCCGCCGCGTTACGCGGTTCAGGTAAACTTCCCCTCTTCACCTGGAGAAACACCGCCGCCATATTCACACGTTCAGTCATCACAGAGCCTCATTAAACATTCAGGATTTATTATTTGTGAATTTAAAAAACGCAAAAAATTCGATGACAAAACTGTGGAAATCACTGATGAATTATTTAATAAACGGATTATTGATTTACAGGTTATTCCAAAAAAAATCCTCTTTTAATTTTGTGAAAGTAATCATTTAGCTTTTAATAATCTAGCAAAAAAGTATAATTATATAAATAATTAATAACTATAAAAATATAATAAATAATTATTTAATGGTAAAGAAAATGAATGAATAAATAAAACCGAGCGACATTCCCGATTACACCGTTGATTACATCACATCAAAGCGTTCAGATGCACAACAATTAAGACGTATAGGTGTAAATATGACGATTAATAATTAATATTAATAACGACTTCCTCCACAGCCGATTTTCTCTCATTTAGGAGCAAATCCACGATGGATCGCGGCCTCGCACACAATAACTTTGTGGAAGTAGAAATCGTTCTCGTCCATTTCGTCTTGGACAGGAAGCCCCAGGGTACGCACGTTGCTATGGCGACGCCTCTACAGCCCTGAGCGACTCACCGACTGGACCGCGGCGGGGTTCCTGCTGTCCGAGCTGCCGTCGTTGAGGTAGATCTCCCGGGTCTTGGAGATGGAGGTGGACTTGTAGAAGTCCACCAGCTTGTTGAGGGACGTGAACTTCTCCGACCACAGGAAGTACTGGCCTTTGTTGTCCTTCATCACCTTGAAGTGCTGGACGTCGCTCTCGTGCCTGAGTGAGGAGAGAAACAACGGTAATGTCGGCTGGACCTGAACAACTAACTGAAGGACCAGGACCAGTTCCAGGTCCAGGACCGAGGACTAGGACCAGGACCAGGACCCCTTAAACTTAAACGTATTCAACTTTAAACCGTTTCAGCCAGACCTTCAATGAAGAAAGATTCATAGATGTTATTTACATCCTTTTATTCACCTACTTTATTGTTTTTAATTTTTTCAAATTATATTGTATTTCATTGTTAATTAATAAAAACAACATAAACATATTTTCTTTATAAATCACTTTATTTATTGCATTTGAAATGTAAAATTGTATTCTATTTTTAAAATATTTAATGAATGTGGTTTTCCTCTACTACTGCCCACTAACAAAGCTTTTAATTATAATGTATACATCAATTATTATTTGACTTGTTCTGTTAATGATTTTTTTCTAATATTTCTTCTATTATACCATTTATTTCAATTGTGTTACATTTTTTATATACTTTTTATTGTCCTGTGTGTATTGGTCTATCATTGTTTAATTGTCTTTTCTGTTGTTTTCTCGGTCCCAATCAGGTTTAATTGATTGATTGGTTAATTGATTGATTGGTTGATTGACTCCACGCTCCATCATAGCAGATGGATTTCCTCGGCCGGCATGTCCCCTGCTGGTCACAGTGCAGAACTACACCCTCACTGCAGAGCAACAAGTCCTGGAGCAGTCGGCTCTGTCACAGGAAGTGGGCTCTGTCACAGGAAGTGGGCTCTGTCATAGGAAGTGGGCTATGTCACAGGAAGTGGGCTCTGTCATAGGAAGTGGGCTCTGTCACAGGAAGTGGGTTCTGTCACAGGAAGTGGGCTCTGTCAAAGGAAGTGGGTTCTGTCACAGGAAGTGGGCTCTGTCACAGGAAGTGGGCTCTGTCATAGGAAGTGGGCTCTGTCACAGGAAGTGGGTTCTGTCACAGGAAGTGGGCTCTGTCACAGGAAGTGGGTTCTGTCACAGGAAGTGGGCTCTGTCACAGGAAGTGGGTTGTGGGTTCTGTCACAGGAAGTGGGCTCTGTCACAGGAAGTGGGCTCTGTCATAGGAAGTGGGCTCTGTCACAGGAAGTGGATTGTGGGTTCTGTCACAGGAAGTGGGCTCTGTCACAGGAAGTGGGCTCTGTCACAGGAAGTGGGCTCTGTCACAGGAAGTGGGCTCTGTCACAGGAAGTGGGCTCTGTCATAGGAAGTGGGTTCTGTCACAGGAAGTGGGCTCTGTCAAAGGAAGTGGGTTCTGTCACAGGAAGTGGGCTCTGTCACAGGAAGTGGGTTCTGTCACAGGAAGTGGGCTCTGTCAAAGGAAGTGGGTTCTGTCACAGGAAGTGGGTTCTGTCACAGGAAGTGGGCTCTGTCATAGGAAGTGGGCTCTGTCACAGGAAGTGGGTTGTGGGTTCTGTCACAGGAAGTGGGCTCTGTCACAGGAAGTGGGCTCTGTCATAGGAAGTGGGCTCTGTCACAGGAAGTGGGTTGTGGGTTCTGTCACAGGAAGTGGGCTCTGTCATAGGAAGTGGGCTCTGTCACAGGAAGTGGGTTGTGGGTTCTGTCACAGGAAGTGGGCTCTGTCACAGGAAGTGGGCTCTGTCATAGGAAGTGGGCTCTGTCACAGGAAGTGGGTTGTGGGTTCTGTCACTTTATTTATTGCATTTGAAATGTAAAATTGTATTCTATTTTTAAAATATTTAATGAATGTGGTTTTCCTCTACTACTGCCCACTAACAAAGCTTTTAATTATAATGTATACATCAATTATTATTTGACTTGTTCTGTTAATGATTTTTTTCTAATATTTCTTCTATTATACCATTTATTTCAATTGTGTTACATTTTTTATATACTTTTTATTGTCCTGTGTGTATTGGTCTATCATTGTTTAATTGTCTTTTCTGTTGTTTTCTCGGTCCCAATCAGGTTTAATTGATTGATTGGTTAATTGATTGATTGGTTGATTGACTCCATGCTCCATCATAGCAGATGGATTTCCTCGGCCGGCATGTCCCCTGCTGGTCACAGTGCAGAACTACACCCTCACTGCAGAGCAACAAGTCCTGGAGCAGTCGGCTCTGTCACAGGAAGTGGGCTCTGTTATAGGAAGTGGGTTCTGTCACAGGAAGTGGGCTATGTCATAGGAAGTGGGCTCTGTCACAGGAAGTGGGTTCTGTCACAGGAAGTGGGCTCTGTCAAATGAAGTGGGTTCTGTCACAGGAAGTGGGTTGTGGGTTCTGGGTTCTGTCACAGGAAGTGGGCTCTGTCACAGGAAGTGGGTTGTGGGTTCTGTCACAGGAAGTGGGTTCTGTCATAGGAAGTGGGCTCTGTCACAGGAAGTGGGCTCTGTCATAGGAAGTGGGCTCTGTCACAGGAAGTGGGTTGTGGGTTCTGTCACAGGAAGTGGGCTCTGTCACAGGAAGTGGGTTGTGGGCTCTGTCATAGGAAGTGGGTTATGTCACAGGAAGTGGGCTCTGTCATAGGAAGTGGGCTCTGTCACAGGAAGTGGGCTCTGTCACAGGAAGTGGGCTCTGTCACAGGAAGTGGGCTCTGTCATAGGAAGTGGGCTCTGTCACAGGAAGTGGGTTGTGGGTTCTGTCACAGGAAGTGGGTTGTGGGTTCTGTCACAGGAAGTGGGTTGTGGGCTCTGTCACAGGAAGTGGGCTCTGTCACAGGAAGTGGGTTGTGGGTTCTGTCACAGGAAGTGGGCTCTGTCACAGGAAGTGGGCTCTGTCACAGGAAGTGGGTTGTGGGTTCTGTCACAGGAAGTGGGTTGTGGGTTCTGTCACAGGAAGTGGGTTGTGGGCTCTGTCACAGGAAGTGGGCTCTGTCACAGGAAGTGGGTTGTGGGTTCTGTCACAGGAAGTGGGCTCTGTCACAGGAAGTGGGTTGTGGGTTCTGTCACAGGAAGTGGGCTCTGTCACAGGAAGTGGGTTGTGGGCTCTGTCACAGGAAGTGGGCTCTGTCACAGGAAGTGGGTTGTGGGTTCTGTCACAGGAAGTGGGCTCTGTCACAGGAAGTGGGTTGTGGGTTCTGTCACAGGAAGTGGGCTCTGTCATAGGAAGTGGGCTCTGTCACAGGAAGTGGGTTCTGTCACAGAACCTCCTTTTGGAGATAATGAACCAAACAAATCCACTTCCATCTGCCCTGATCCTCATTGATGTTTGTTTACTGTAAACAACAACACACCTGTTGTTGTTTACAGTAAACAACAACAGGCGTGTTGTTGTGTTCTTGTCGCTCACTTGACGGAGATGGAGAAGTCTCCCGGGGAGCTCTGGGAGCCTCGGATCACGAACACGCCCACGCTCTCGTAGCGGAGGACTTCCTCTGCAGCGCTGCGGCTGGAAGTCTCCTGGAACCACCTGAGACCGAGAGGAAGGTGTGTGACGTTAACACACACACACACACACACACACACACACTCACGCACACAGACACAAACACACACACAGACACAAACACACACACACACACACTGAAACTAAAACAAGCTTCTTCTTCTGTCCATGGTGACCTCAGTATATCTTGGTCTCTTCTGACAAGTGAAAATATGAAATTCAATTTAAAAAGAGCACAAACTATTGTCATTATTTTTTATTTAATTGTTAATCAATAAATCACATTGAAGTCAAACGGTGCTTATTATAAATCACAAAATGTGTTGTTTTCAAAATATTAATATGTTGCGATTTATTTGATTGTTTTTCTTGATCAACACGGCGATAAGAAAAGAAAGAACATTTTAACATTTTCTTTCTACTAATAAAATTAAAATGTTAAAATGTTCTTTCTTTTATTATCGCTGCATTTTATCTCCAGTCTTGTTTTCCAAATTAGCAAATTAACATCCTGCCGAGGAACAGATGTTGAAGTGCTTTGCCCAGCGGGTGTTGTGCCCCCCCCCCCTGACCTGGGCGTCTGCATCTCGATGTAGTTCTGCGGTACGAATCCCTTCTGGCCGCTCATCTCCGCCTCGTACCAGTCCTCTTGAGGGCTTAAGATCTGAAGAGAACGAGACGTCACGCACCGGAATGCATCCCAGGGCGCATCGAAGGACAGAAGCCTGCTGACCCCTGACCCCTAAACCCTGACCCCTGACCTTCAGCACGTCGCCCTTTTTGAAGCTGAGCTTGTCGGCCGTCGTGGCCGTGAAGTCGTACTTCCCTCTGGCTTCCATCGTGGCGTCGGTTCAACCAAGAAGAGCCGATCGCCACCAGAGCTTCTACACAGGGGGGGGGGGGGTATGAACAGGTTAATAACATCATAATTTATTCCTTTACATTTAGTTTCTATCATCTTCAAAACACAGATCACAGCTGGACGCCTCCTCTTCCACACACATGTTCACCGGACACAGAAACGACCATCAAATATCGTTATTACGCCAAAATTAGGTGTAAAACAAGTTATTCCATTATTAATATTATTATCTTTATTTAAAGGGACAGTTGAAACACACGTCACCATTCGGAGCTCTGAGTGCACAACGTGAAACATCAAACAACAACCAACAGTTTATTAAGGAATAGTAGGATAAATACACACAATACAAAGTTACAGCACATCATTTTAAATTTTAGAAGAACATAACATTCAAAAGTAAGTATTAAAAACCATTAAGAGTAAGTAATACACATGTTAAAAGTAAGTATTAAAAACCATTAAGAGTAAGTAATAAAAACCATTAAAAGTAAGTATTAAAAACCATTAAAGGTAAGTATTAAAAACCATTAAAGGTAAGTAATACACATGTCAAAAGTAAGTAATAAAAACCATTAAAGAAAGTATTACGAGCCATATTAGTTTTGCTCAGTGCTGACCAGCTTTCAACTGATATTTTAGACTATTTTTAAGGATGCTGATACTGAAGTTTGATCTCTTACGATCCAAAACATGAAGTTAAAAATAAGATGGTAAGTCGAATATAATGCGATCTAAATCATAAAATGGATGCGTAGGACTAGAGGGTCCAGGAGCCGGAGAGCAGGCGTTAAACTTTCACTCCACTAAAGTCCGAATTCGCCCGACTTGTGTTTGTTTGGGGGGGGGGGGGGGGGCAGGATGTTGACTGGATATAAACAGCCAGCACAAGCAGCAGCGTGCCGTCGACTACTTCCTGGTAATGATGATCACACGGCGTGCGGTCGGAGTCTGACGCCCGTGAGCGGAGGACATCGAGATGAGGTTAAAGGAACTGGGAAAACCTCCTCTACTCTATTCTCCTCTATTCTCCTCTACTCTACTCTCCTCTACTCTCCTCTACTCTATTCTACTCTACTCTACTCTATTATACTCTCCTCTACTCTATTCTACTCTACTCTATTCTCCTCTACTCTATTCTCCTCTACTCTCCTCTACTCTCCTCTACTCTATTCTCCTCTACTCTATTCTCCTCTACTCTCCTCTACTCTCCTCTACTCTATTCTCCTCTACTCTCCTCTACTCTCCACTTCATCAGTGGAAACACAATTTGAAGTAAAGAAAAAAGACCAATTAATAGACATACTTTAAAATGTCACTTCAAACGTTTAATAACTGAACATTTATAGAATTAGTTAGTTGACCCAATTTTTTTAGATAGCTAGACTTTTTACAAACTTTTTCAAAAAGAAGAAAAAGTTGCAATTTTTTTTTAGATAGCTAGAATCTTTCAAAAAACAAAACTTGTTCTTCTTTTGGATAACTGATTTAACCAGTTATCCAAAAGAAAAAGAAGAAAAAGTTACAATTAAAAGTTAAAAAAAAGTTAAAGTAAAAAAAACTATTAAAACCTCACATTGAAGATTCTAACCCCGTGAAATAAAATGTCACTTCAAACGTTTAATAACTGAACATTTATAGAATTAGTTAGATGACCCCATTTTTTTTAGATAGCTAGACTTTTTAAACTTTTTCTTCTTTTTGGGTCAACTAACTAATCTCTAAGATTCTACGTTTCTCCACAAACAATAATGCAACTTCTTTAAATATTGTGTTCACCAGAACGATGTGTTCATTAGTTCCTCAAAATCATTCAGCATGGAAAAAAAAATATCTTCTGGAGTAAAGAAATATCAGCAGAACAGAATTTCTCCTCCAATTGATACATGTTGATCACAGCTTTCCCTTATTGTCACATATTCTACACATTTCACTTTAATCTTTAACCTCAGTCGGTAGTTATCACTATTAAAATAAAGTCTACTGCGTTTAATAGCTCCACTTGTATTGCTTTTTATATTTAAAGTCTCTCTATCTTGACTCCAGACCGGTTTCTTTCTCAAGCTGCAGAGAACTTAAGCAATATATTTAAAAATAAGAAATATTATTAACAAATAAGAGAAATAAAGTACCCCCCCGTGAGTGTTACACACACACGTATTAGTTTTCTTTATTTTATATAAATGTTCTGATTTGTTTGTTAATAATTTAGGATAGGAATATATAAGCATATTTTTGCTTCTACCTATACCTTTTCAGTCTTTCTGTTTTTGTATATTATATATAATAATATTGTATTGTATTTGATTGACTGAATAAAAAATACACACACACAATACACACACACGTATGACATTATATGTTTGTTGATCCACGTGGAAGTCACGGTGTTGCTAGTTTTATCATTAAATAACTCATATTCTCAGGTCACGTCTTCATATTCCTCGTTTTGTCCGACCAAAATGTCCACGAAAAAAACAGATATACATTTGATTTATAGCAAATAAAAGCGAGGGAACTAAGAGAAGGTTTGACATAGTTAATGGTTAAAGATTAATTTACTTATCGTTAGTTTTTGGTCGGGTCAGAAAGACATAAAGACATTTTTTAACTGTTTCCTGAGACATTAGGGAGACAATAATTAGTAGAAGTGTTCTCCCACCACAGGGTGCAGAAGGGTGTGTCGCTCACATTGACCTTTAACCCTTCATATCTGACCTCACCGGGGAGAGGCACGCAGAGATCTGACTTACACAAACAAACATGTAACATATCATTATGAACTAATGACGTCATGAACGATAAGGAGTTGTGGGTGACCTCCTCTGACCCTCTAATGTTACACCCTGGAAACCACTTCTCCAAAAGCCAGAGGAGTAAAAAAAAGATGCAAACATGTCGGACAACATATAACAAAATAAACATGTACGCTTTGCATAAAAGAAGATATAAGAGGAAGTCAGTCTCCTGTGATAATATATTGTCATTTAAACCAGATTATTAATGTTTTGTTGGCAGATTCATTCAGTAAAAAAAATTAAAAAGACATATTGCAAAATATTACGATCAAAATGTCGATGCATGGAGAAGAGAGAGAGGGAGAGAGAGAGATAAAGAGGAACACACACACAACGGAGCTGTAACTAACGTGCATACGTTATTACGAGGAAGTCTGGCTCTACTTTTCAGTATAAAGTTGACATTGAAACAATGTCGCGCGGCGTACCTGGGCGTTTATCTCAGGCCTCGTGTCCCTCCGCGCAGGGAGCGCGGCAGCATGTCGGACGGGCGAGAAAACGTGTCGGCAGAAACAAAATAAAAGTCCTGGAGATTCTGGGAGCTCCGTGTGTGTCTCCGCCCGCTCGGCCGCGACGAGAGAAACAAGTACCAGCCACGGGAGACGCGTTGCGGTGTCACTTCCGCCCACGTCTTTTCAAAATAAAGTCCGCTAATTTGAATACAACCACAGTTAAAATGAACTAAAGCTGTCAAATAGGTTGAAATGTATTGGAGTAAATGCAAATACATACATACATATACACAATTGAAAGTGTAAAGGAGAAGTATACGTGACACCAGAGTCCACCGCCAGGCTGCTACAGGTAGTTTGTACAACAGGTAGAGGAGCCAGCTGGTCCAAGCTGAGCAAAGCATGTGAATGCAACACAATCAATGTAGAACAAATAAAAAAAACTATTTTCTAAACATACTTACATCCTTAGGGAGAAGTACCAATACATCAATGTTGGCTAAAGCATTACAAATAAAAATACTGCATGTCAACTCCTATAAAAGTTACTTAGCTTTTAGCTAAAGAAAGAAGTAGTGCGGTGTTAGGCTATTAAAAGTAAATAGTGCATTTTTGGAAAATGATTTGCTTCCTTGCAGAGAGTTCTTCCATTTTAACATGAAGATGTAGCTTAGCTTAGTTTAGCATAATGACTGGAAACAGGGGGAATAACTAGCGTGGCTCTGGCCAACATGATAAAAGTGCCACTAATTGACGCATAATATCTTGTTTTGTGTAATTTAAGGTAAACATACATTTAAAACAATTTAAGTGAGTACTATTAACACTCATGTCCCTGATTATTAGAGCCTTCAGCTGGAACTGTTTACAAGAAGATTAGTACTCAAACTGTGAAGTGTTATTGTTGTTTTTATATTGTTGGATTAAATAAAACACATATAAAGTAGTCACGGTCAAAATGTACTACATTTGCATATTCATACATTCTAGTTTTGTTTAAATGAGGGCTGAATGTAGCTTAAGATAATACAGAACAATAACACTAATTAATAATAATAATAATAACGTAATTCTTAATGATCTTATTAAACAAGTCTGCGAGCGATCTTTAAGAATTAAAACATGTTTCAGTTGAAACTTTTTTCTCTCTCTTTGTGTCTGCATGTAGGTTATAATATAGTTATGTATTCTTAATTCATGCAATTAAGGTGAATGCATATTTGTTTGTGGTGGCCAAAGCATTTTATTTATTAATAATACTCATAGTGAAATGTGCCAAACCCCTAATAATGTTAAATTGTGTCATCGTTCTCCTTTTATTTAGCTGAGAAATCAGAAAGTTATCGGTCTCCTTCTGGTTAACCTGACGCCGCTTCCTCTTCCTTTCCTCGTATGTTCACCACAAACCTTCCTCATCAGCGAAGCTTTACATCAGTGGAAGGTCATCAATAATACTCAGTACTTCTGCAATAGTAGTTTAGTCGCACGTGTACACAAGAACAGACAAAAAAACAGAAAGTTAAAGAGCTGAATTAGATATTCACGAAATATATGAACATACAAGTGCACATTGATGGAGAAAAATCAAAGTATGTTCCTGTTGTTACTGCTGGTTTAGACTACAATAATGAGCATGCACATGCTTTGATCATTCTTAATATGTCAAGAGTGAACAAAATAAAAGCCAGAGGCACTTGACCCTTCCACGTAAAACAGTGAACTTTATACATTTTATAAGTTAAGAGTTTTAGCTCAGAGTTTTGGCCTTCATAGTCCTTGTGTAATGTAAAAAAATGATTAAAGTAAATGTAATTGAAACTTGATGTTTTCTGACATGCGTCAGTCTAATATTTTAATATAATTGATATAACTCTACTGACTGTTCAGCTTTATGCTGTGGTGTTGCTATCTCTTCTTTACATGATCTGTCCTTTGTTTAAATAATGGGTGTTCATTTAAAAAAGTTTTTCATCTTTTACTACAATATATTCACTCCTGTAGCATCACCATTATGTTTTTTATGAGGCAGAACAAGAAGAAGTTTCCCTTGCAGAGACTTGAAACTTGTTAGAGATTGAAAAGATAATATACTAATAATGAAAACATTTTTGTTGAGTGATAACCAAATGAAAAGTCTGCATAGTTTTACCATGCATGAAGGTCAAACTGGAGAGAACCACTGGCTGCTCGGATAGTTATAAAAACACAAAATGCATGATAGAATCCTGCAGAAAAGAGCCGTAATAACACATAAAGCATAAGAAGATCATGCTAAATATCAGCAGTTATGTCCCGTATGTATGATTTTGGTTAAACATGCTGAACATTGGTACTTTACCTCACTGCAAATGTATTTTCATAATAGATAACACATACTTGTAGTGATACTCACCACAAAAGTAAGATAAGAACTAAAATGCCTGATAGTTAGCCTCTGCATTTTAACCTAATCTTAAGGCCCCCGCATTAAGAGATATGATATTTATCTGTGTATGTATCTCATTACCAGGCGGACCTTCATGCAACATGCAATCTGTGAATCTGTCCGGTTCCTGATCAGTTATAGTTTCACTAAAGGAACCTCTTAATCCTTTAATGTTGTGCACGTGTAAAACAAATGTCCATCTTACAGATAAAACATGAATCATATTGTTTTCTACATTTTTTATGCAGCAGTGTTATCATAAAACAAGTCAGACATGACATTTTCACACCAATCCATGAACATTATCTTGACCGAGTGTTATTGTACATCACAGAAAGTGTGATTGCTTCATGAAAATGCTATTTGGTATTAATTAATATTGCTTTAATCCACTATAATCAACCTGTCAACATGTGAATGTGAATTAAATTAAAGAAAACATTTTGATGACTAAATCTCCTCTCTTAATATCATAAACAAGCACATTTGGGTTATTAATTATTGTCAAAACTCTCAAGTGTTGTTGTTTGGCAAGAGTTGGATGAAGCTGCTTCATTTGAAGTTTTTCTCTGCATGGATTTAAAGAACTCAATCAATAACTGCCAGAACTAAAAATAGATTTAAACTGTGTTGAAGTTTGACCAATAACTCTGGTCTATTGTTCTCTTTTTATCCCATAAACACCAACATACCCCTTTGCCTTGATAAAAGACACACTTTTGCATTTTCATTCTGTTGTTGAACTATCTAATGAAATCAAAATGATATTGCAGTGTCTTGTCATCCCTTACCTCATGGAGGTTTGTTCTCTATTTGTCTTCAATAAGCATCCATTCCAGCTTCCAGCCCGTCTGATAGAAGCTCAGCACATTCTTAAATATGCAGACAACAACGATGCAAGTTTGACCTGAATCTCCAAACCGCTCGCTGTGCACAGCTGCAGGTGGAGCTCAGTCACATCCGCCTCTCAGCCTGTTCCTCAATACCAACTACACTAACTGTGTGTGGGTGTGTGTGTGTGTGCGTGACAACGAGCATATTTGGTAAGTACTGCCGGTGTTAGTGGTGGCGTATCATGTGTGTGAAAGTTGTGTCAGGAAACACTCTTTGAGCGAACGTCTTTGGTTTGATTAAACACACACACACACACACACACACACACACACACACACACTTCCCCCTCCCTGTTTCCTGTCTGTCTATTCAAAAATAGGAAATGCTCAATAGCAAATAATTTAAAAACCAATTTGGATATTACAATTTGTAAACCTACCCCAGAGGTGGAAAGCCCACTTACTCAAGTACCGAAGGACCTTTTGTTGGTACTTTTGTATTATTCCATCACATTTCGGAGGCAAATATTGTATTTTTTACCTTTCCCCAATAATTGCAAGATATTTCATACTTGAATGTGTGTGTGTGTGTATAATGTAAGAAACAGTGTGTAGTGTTTTGAAAGAATACAGAACTGCAAATGTGTTTGTACTTTTGGTGCCTTTATTGAAGTCATAGTGACACATATTAAGGATGTTATGCTTTTGTCTAAGCATTCATTTTTGTGTGTGAACTCAATTGTAAAAAAGACTGTAGTGTGCATTATAGGGCGTATTCACGTGACGTCAGAATCTCAATCGCGCCATCTTGGGGTCCCACTTATTAAATGTCAGAAGAAGTTGACCTCCTATTGTGTCGCTGTTTGATTATGCGAGAGCCCAGCAACCTCATGTCCTTCTGCATTACCAAAGACAGATTTCAGCGGTTGGAATTGAATATTTGCAACGCTTTTTTACCTGATTTTACTCGCTCAACACTTTGTGGTTAATTCGCTAGTTACCAGCACATAGCCCGGTCACATTCCTGTCAAACAGTTTTCATTTCCACTATCGACCATGGGACATTAACAACTATTTCTGCGTTATACTTGTTGTGGAAATACCACAAATGTCGGAACATCAAGCGCCCCGTGTCTGGGTTCATATATGATCCGTAGTCACAGCTCCGCCTCCAGGACGAGTGTCTGATGAAGCCGCTTCCAGCTCCTTCAGGACCAGCAGTGACTGGCTGGCCGTGCTGATGCTGTTCCCATGGAGACAGTGTTTTATTTTACCTTGAAATGAATCACAGAGTAAAGGCAGACATCGCCCGACGGAGTTGCCATGTTCATGGCTTCCTCCCAAGTTTCCATCCACAGTTCCTTTTGCGCAAGTGAAAGACATTGATTTTCGCTCGGCGAAAAAAGCAAAAAGAGATTATTGACGAGAGTGTCAATGGAAACGTGCCCACAACCCGATGTATCAACAGAAACACATGAGAACAGTCCTAACGCTCATACGCCGAGTGAAGCCGAAGTAGATGCATGACAAGTTGAAGTAATAGCCTCTTGTTGAGCTGATAAACCCATATTCTGAATCATTAGTCCCACATCCAACAATGAGGCACAGTATAATCACAAGGCACACCGCTTTGAACTGAAATCGTGTCTCTTTCAGGATATAATAGTCATTTCTCAGGGAAGAGCGGCATACAAACAAGCAAAACAATGCCGTGGTGGGACCCCAACATGGCCGCCAGAGTTTGTTGTGGTCACGTGAGTGAATACGCTCTATACAAAACACTAAAGAAATGTTTCTGTTGACTGAATGTGATGTTTTGCAGCTGGGTGACAGTTCTACTTTACTGCCACTAGAGGGAGCTCTTCATGAGCAAATGAGCCTTAGCTGGAGGAGCGAAGCATTGTGTTTATTGTCTAATACAATTTGTGCACAGTAATAATGTTAATAATAGTCAATAGTCAGTATAATATATTAGACAGTATTGTGCATCAACATATAGACTACAATATAGCAAAATAATGCACAAGCAATATCACTTTGTTACAGTTTTTGCTTGATTTTGAATCGTATGAGCCACTGTGTCTGCAAATTATTACATTTTGTATATGATGAAAAATGAACATTATTAAAGTAAATAAATAACAAAAAATGCATAAATAAAGCTAGTTATCGCTCATGTAACACTTTCTGATACATTTGCAAAGGTTTCACAGGTTTCTTTAAGATTTGGTTAAAAAAGTGTTTTAAAAAATCCTATGAACAACATACATGTTGTCATTCAACTCTAATGTTCTATGAGAAATTCACCAATACACCCAGAAACATCTTGTTATGTGCAAATCTACTTGAATATATAGGTCTACAGTATTTTACATATGCATGGTATCTTATTTGTTATGTTATAATGTGCTACTGTATATGATTATTATTCAGTGTATTTATTAAATATACTTCATTTAATTCGTAGCTTGCTATATGTTGAGGAAAAATCTTTATCTCATCGGTGTAAATAAGTTTTCAAAGTATAATTGTTCTTGGCAACAAGTACTTAGTTACTTTGTTGTACTTATTTCTGTACTTCATATTATATTCACATTTCACCCGGTTTTGATATTTTTTATTTAATTAGGAACCAGACTAGGACCCCACAAGGACGTCGGTCACACAAGGGTCCCCACCTGTGCGTCTGTCCATTCTACCGTCCGTGTGTGTGTGTGTGATTAGTCCCGCCTCCCTTAGCGGGGCCGATGGGCGTGTCGCCGCGGTGACGTCACCCGCGGCAGCTCTGCGAGTCTCCAGCTGCAGCCGGTCTCTCTCCCCCCATTCAGACCGGGTCCAGGCTCACCGGAGGACACTCAGCGGGTCTCACGGGGGACGACGATGTACCGGGACTCTTCCGCGGCTCGCTTCCAGCCCGCAGCGGGCGGACACTGAGTGGACACGCCGCTGCTGCTTCCGCCGCTGCACACCGTTTTGGTTTTCAACCCTTTAATTTAGATTTTCGATGTATTTTTGGGGGGGAATATTACGTGAACGCGCTTTTTTAATTTTTTTTAATAACTTTATAACTTTTATTTTCATGGATATAGTTCATACTTGTTGGAGTATTTTTACACACTTTTTTTTATTTTTTATAAAGAATATGTAATAAAGCGTAGAATGCTTTATTGTGGTAGTTTTGTGGCGTGAATACAGAACAACAATGATTTCGGAGGAGAAAAGCGGCCACGTAAATAAACAAGCCCTGAACTTCCCGGTGGGTTTAATCATCCGCTCCCCCAAGAAGGGACTGGCCAAGCTGGGGAGGAAACCCAGCAATGGATCCGTCCAGTAAGTCTTCATTTAAGTTTACATTCACACCTTTGAAGCTACTTTAAGTGTGTATTTATATGTTATGGTACCTCTATTCCAAGACATGTATCAGAATATAAAAAACGAATACATTAGGATGTATTATTCTTATAGATTCAGCTTCACAGCCTCCTCTCTGCAACATTAACAATATTAATTATATTGTTATATTCTGAAATGGGCCATTCTGCATATTTAGTGCTATAATAATACTTTCTAAATTTTTATGTCAGTAAAGGTTTGCATGAGGATTTTATTTTCTAGT
Organism: Pseudoliparis swirei; assembly: GCF_029220125.1. Lineage (NCBI taxonomy): Eukaryota > Metazoa > Chordata > Actinopteri > Perciformes > Liparidae > Pseudoliparis > Pseudoliparis swirei. The sequence continues at coordinate 3,388,585 of NC_079410.1, read as the reverse complement.
GTGTTGAGTAAAGTATCTGAATACATATTCCATCTTTGCCCATAAGTGGTCAATCATCATCTGTTCATACAGATTTATAGTCACAAAATTTAACATACTTATCCATAGTGTGTTTTTTACATTTCTTCAAATTTCTTCTCATAAATATATTTATTTTTTTATCACCTTCTCAATGTAACTTAACATTTTCATTTTTGAAGTATGGTTCATGATAAAACCCATAGATACGCCCGATGGAAAAGTTAAATACGAGGAGTTTTTCAGCTTGTGCGCTGTCTTTCTATACTGGTTTTAAGTCGTATAAAACCCATGTGAGATATATTACAGTGTTAAGATTGTTCCATATTAATGTAAAAGTACTGGGGACATTTTGTTCTGTATCTATCTGTGTTTGTGAAGCTTTTTTATTCACCCATAAGTCACGATGTGCAGTCACACATCATTAAAAGATCAGAAAGATATGAATAAAACACATAACATAGGAGACGGCGACACTCCATCGGACCTCACGGTGTTTGTCGTCTTCTCAGGTCCAGTAACTCGGACCTCACCGTCCGCTCCACGGACAGCGCAGGCATCCGGCAGCCGGCCAAGAACAAGATCCGCCGGCACAACCGGCTTTCGGCCGTTTTCAACCTCAGCCCCGGCAGCGGGCGCCGCAGCCAGACGCTGGGGGGCGCGGACCTCCAGGCCGCGGACGACCCGGCGGAGCTGTCCAGCCAGAAGTCGGTGCCGGGCATCCTGAAGATCTTCGGAAACGACATCTGTCGGGGGGCCAACTATAAGAGCGTGCTGGCCACCACGCAGTCCAGTGCGAAGGAGCTGGTGAAGGAGGCCTTGGAGAGGTGAGATCCGGTGACTGATTGAAAGTTCTGCCGAGGGTCAAGTTGAACAGGACCAGAACCGGACCGGATCAAGTAGAGAAAACCTGTGACGCGACTCAGCTACCATGTCAACAACCATTAAAACCAGTGTTTGAGAAATAAAACGAGGCGCTTCTGCGACCACGCAGCCTCTTTCTTTCAACCTGGATTTTCAAAAAGAGAATTTGAGGCTCCTTCTTAGATATTTTCAGGACCAGTGGTGCAGTATTAATCCATGACAATAATGATGATAAACATCCTTACCTTACCTGACCTAATATGGGAATCGTTAAAGCCATTTATTGAGGAAAATAAAGCCCCAAAAAAGTTTAATTCCAGCTTTTGAAATGTGAGGATTTGCTGCTTTTCCTCAAAGTTTCATGATCATAAAGGTCATATATTTCAGTTTTTGGCTGATGGTTATTGAAATTTAAAAAACTGCCACTTAAGCTCTCGAACAAAGGGGGATGAGCTCTTAATATGTTCTTAATGGTAATGATCTAAATGAATAATCGGTCAAAAAATAAACATTGAAGCTGTAGTTTGAGCTAAATGCTAACGCTAAGCAGGACTAATAATTTGATTTACCACGTGCACCATCTGAGTGGAGCATATTGGCGTGCAAACATTTAGTAATATTAATACTTAATATATATACAGTTGAGGCCGGTTGGAATGAATGTCATTAGTTTTGCCGGTACTCGGCCATAATCCTTAATATTGGACAAAAAAAGAAATTATGACCTGATGATGGCACAAGAGGGAAAAGTCAGAGAGTTGTCAAATTTACGGCAAACCATTCCGAGGAGCGCATGAATGCTTCTACCAAATGTTAAACCAATGGGTTTAATATTCGTTGAGATATTTGATCCTGGACCAAAGTGCTGAGGCGACATTTCCCATGAGATCTTCAGGTGGTTTAACCCCTTCCTGTCCACCTGTTGTTGTTCAGGTACTGCCTGGAAAAAGAAGACGCCAACGACTACGTGCTCTGCGACGTGATCGGCCAGAAGGCCGAGGACAACCAGTGGAGCCGCGAGTGCTTCCGGGTGGTGGGAGACAACGAGAAGCCCCTGGTGCTGCAGTCGCTGTGGAAACCCAAGGAAGGCTTCTCCAGGCGCTTCGAAATCCAGCTGAGGGCGAGCGTGGAGGAGCAGGGCTTAAAGGACCTGGACACCGTCACGGCAGGTAAACGCCTCGCGGCTTTAGCTCGCCGTCCCTCGTCCAAAGACCGAGTAATCTCCTTGGAACCCTCTGAACCCCGTGAACCCCGGGGCCGACCGATCACGGCTGCACAGAGAATTCAAACATGCTCCCGTGACATAAAGCCCACAAAGGGCCCACACGTGTGACCGACGTTGGAGAGAAATGGCCTCTCCGTGTCCTCTATTGAACTATTTACGTCTTTACGACCTCTATTTACGACCTCTACTGTCCTCTGCTGCTCTTTGTTCAGTCGAAGTTTCTCAGATGTCTTGTCACGTGACCGTTGGTCTCAGGCAATCACGGCTTCCTGGTTGGGCTGAGGAACACAGAATTTAATGTTTTTTACGGTTAAAGCAGAATATTTATAATATTTTACATTTTTTTTAAATCACAATTTAAGCTTTGTTTTGGGCGCTTTCTTCCGACGGAAGCGGTTGCCGCACGTGGATGCGTTCAAGGACCGCCAGCAAGCCGAACATCCGAGGATAATTGCGGTTTCCACAATTTCTCACCATGATAAACTCTTTAGCTATAATTTGAATAAAAACATGCTTTTCAGGGTTTGGAAGTGAAGTGGGGTCAAACAGCGCACATCCAAAGATGTTCAGGACAACTCGGTGACCCTAAGGTTCTCACCCCATGGTGACTAATCACGCAGGCTCTGTAATGGTGCCACGGGGAGCCTTTATCCTGGCCTCTTATTGCCTTCATTGTCCGGCTTATCACCGGCGGAGATGGGCAGGCACGGAGAGGTCAGGAGGAAACCAAAGGGCCCTAAGGGATCGAGGAGGAGCTCTTATCTTTGTTTTAGTGCAAAGGCCCACCGGGGTCATAATCTTGGCACTATTTTGCTTTGTTAAAATCACACTTTTTGTGTGTTAATTCTGCATTTAACTGATTCTTTGTTGTAGTTATTTATATAAACGGGTGTTGTATAGATTAAAGCGCAGCCTGCTGATGTTTCATGGTCCTGAAATTAAGGCAACCGTGAATAAATGTAGAAGAAGAAGAGGTTACCGCATGCTGCTGTTTAAAAAAATAAGTGGTACAGTATGACAAGATTAACCGACTTCAATTGATTTTATTAATCTGGTAAATATGTTTATTTGCATTCTTGCCAAATGCGTGATGAGAAGATTGAAACCACCCTCAGTGTAGAAAACGCGAAGCTACAGCCAGCAGCTAGTTAGCTTAGCTTAGCATAAGTAATGTAAACAGCTAACCCCGGCTACGTCCGAAATGTAACAAACTCCGTCTGCCGGCACCTCCACCGCCCACCAAGCAACTCGGGATGTTGAGTGTTTAATACGGACAAAAACGAAGTGTAGAAAGAACAATTCTGTGTTTCTGACGAGGAGCTACACGAGGAAACGATTCCTTTGCCCACCAGTCGAAGGTGACTGTTCCTGGCCAGGAAATAGTCTGGAACATAACTCTCATAAAACAGTAAACTATCAAATGTATAACGTTAATTATTGCGCTTTAGAGGTGCTGGCAGTCTTTATGCTAAGCTAAGCTAACCGGCTTGCATTTACCGGGAGTGTTAATAACCATATAGTAACTCTCAAAATGTTGAAGGGATGCTTTAAATGCATTAGTCTGTGTTTTGATGAAGAGTTTGAAGTCTTCATTGTGTTTTAACGTGTTTAAAAACCACCAGAAGAACACAAGTCAAGAGCAAACGCGTGTTCTACGATGTAAAGATCGACGTAGAACCAAGCCTCCGCTCACTGACCCGCTCCTCGACAATACGAGAGTTTTTTCTCGCCGCTGTCACGCCGCTGCTGGACAATGTGGAGCAACACCCACTTCCACAGCTGATAGGAGCGGCGGAGGAGCGGTGACATTCCTCGCCGCCGAATGGGGTTTGAGAGTTACGTCACATCTCACTTTGCTCTCGTTCCTTTTCTGCTCATTCGTGAATGCGGAAGGAAAGGTGCGTTTTTGATATGTTTTTTATTTTATTATTTTTTTTTATATTGTTATATTTATGTTAAAAAAAAAGTCAAAAAGTATGAAATTGATGAAATTTGGATTGATGATTTATTATTATTATTTTGATTTGATAGATTTTGATTTGATCGGGTCAAAGGTCAAAGGTCATGAACAGGTCAAATCTTCTTGAATCACATGGAATTTGGTGATGATTGTTTATTATCCGGGGACCATTTGATTAGATTTTGGGATCAATCGGGTCAAGGTCAAGGTCAAGGTCATGTTTCGTTTGAATTGGAGCCGGTCCGACGTTGTGAAGCTGAATGGATTTGAAAGTTATACCTACAGTGACGTAAAGAGGTTTTAGATAAAGATACCTGGTCCTCTATATGCTCTAACATTATTATTCCACGATATTTCCCCTTATACTACGTATGTCATATGTCTGTATGAATACAGGAACTTCTAACTATTATTACTTAATTATCATGTTAGTCTGATGGATACAGTCATTTGACTTTAATTGCTCTTATAAAGTTTAAATTTTGTACCTATTCATGCTCTATTTCTTTCTGTCTAGAAATTGCTGCAACAATTAAATTTCCCCTTTTAAGATCGATAAAGGCTTATCTTTACATGTTGTCTTAATTTTTTATCCGACTCTTGTAAGACCTGAAAAAATAATTCCCAAATAAGCAAAGAACGATTTTTTTGTTGGTGATAGCAAAAATAATAAATTCTTTTTGTGTGTGTCTGTATCTTCCAAACAACATGCCGGAACCAACAGAACATTTAAGAAGAGAATAATTATGATTAATTACTTAGTATTATCATCTTATAAAGAAAAATTAAGTTGAAGTTATTCCTCGATAAATTCTCGGTTTTTATCATTCGAAAAATTTGCTCTTAAGATGCGAAATTTAAAGTACATTTTTTTAAAGTTATGAGGACTTAATGTGGAGCGTTTTAATCAGTTTTTTATGTTTTATATTTGATTTTGTGTGTCACGCTACATGTGACGGATGTGGTGTGACTTACTGACAATAAATAACGTAAAAAAAAGGGACATATTGTACGTTATGTCTAAATCGCTTCCCATCAGCTGCTGCATACTCACCTCGAACATGCCACCGTGTGTCTTTCATATCGTAATATCTCACAATAACCGTCTTCTGGGTCGGTCCAGGCATCAACGCTCAGGCCCGTAAGCTGCAGAAGAGCCGCGCCAGGGTGACCTCGCTGTTGGTGGACGGCAGCGGCGAGGACGCCGACGGCCTCGGCATCTGGAGGAGTCTCAGCGAGATGGACCTGCCCGCCGCGGGGGAGGAGGCCGGCCGGGCCCGGCAGAGCGCCGCCGAGCTCAGGGAGGATACGGAGGCCGAGGCCGACAAGGAGGTGCTGCGGCTCGGCATGGAGAAGGAGGAGACGGAGAGCAGCGACGACAACTCCACCCAGTACTCCATCCACGCGCCGTTCGACTTCCCGTACTTCCTGCTGCTGCAGGGCTACAGCCACAGACAGGTGAGAGGCGGGGCTAATGCACCATTTACACATTGATGTCTCGCGGTCCGAATCATTCGATGACATGGCTCGAGCAGATAACTAGGGCTTCAAATAATGAGTGGATTCATACAACATGTGAACATTGTTGTAGATTCATATGGTTTTTTGTTCTGAATCGTTTTTATGTTTTTTTTATGACGAAGCTGCACGTTTTCTTTTTCCCCGTGATGTTTCTCACAAGTAAGACTTCACTTCCCATGAGCCCTGTTGCTTGCTCGCCAAATATTCTTCGCTTTGTCTTTTGCCGTTTTTAAGTAAAGATATATTTGCCGTAAACATTTTTTTATTCCTTATTAACGCTCTTTGTGCTGCAAAGGCTCAACCAGGTGGCACATTTTCTCAAATAAAGTCTCATTTCCTGAGACTACGTCCACATTAAAGTGGAACCGGACACCACAGGACACACTGCATTGTGTTTCGGGATAGTAGCTGCAAAGAACTTACTTTGGTTCTGCGTTAGCAACCGGTAGCTTGTGGTAGAAAAGTGGAACCAAAGCGCTATCCTCTTCCAGGTTTTGGTTATGGAATGGTTGACTCTTTAGTTTCCCTGTTGGCAGACAGAATTACACAGCTAAATATGCATCTAGGGCACTAACCCAAATGTTTAAACTGATCATCTTGAAACAAATCTCAGATCTTTCTTTGAATTTGTTGTAAAAAGGTCCTTGAAGGCCTCACAAGGTCCTTGAGAGTTTAGTGTGTTGTCCGGAGACAACGGGGTGTAGACTGGTCCACGAGGCTGTTGAACGTCTTACCCTAAGAACCTCCGAGTCAGAGAGTCCTCTGGAGGACTCTGGTGGTTCTGGCTCACGAGAGGCGTGTCGTGGCGAGTCATCCGGTCCCAAGGGAGAAGTGTTCCCCCGGTGCGGTCCGAAGGAAGCCTGCTCAGATAACCCTGATTGAAGACTGCAGAGGAGGGAGAAACCACACAGAAGCTCTGCACACAGTATTCAGGACGAGGGTTTGAAACCCAGTCGACGTCTCGGTCGAGCTCGTTCTCTTCCCAGTGCACCAGGCTGTGTTTCCGGCTCCGTTCCCAGGAACAGGAAGCTCTTTCTCGCAATGTGGTCCACCCCCGCCGCCGGTGGAGATGTGCTGACTGTGCAGGATGCTGGTTCTGGTAGAACCACAGCAGGACTAATCTACCTCTGCAACAATAGGTCAATGGGGGGAGGGGCTGTGGGATGTGAGGGGTCGGATAACTGGCAAGATTGTTCCTGAAACGGTGTCTTCACAACCAGTGTGAAGTACCAGCAGGAGCAGCAGGACTCTCTGTGAACAAATGACTTCAACAGTTTGCAAAAAATAATGAATAGTTGCCTAAATAGTTCCCGATTATGTTGCTGTTGATTGATAGTTGCAGCTCTAAACTAAATGCTACACGTTAAAGTACTATTACCACATCCAGTAGTTAGAACACAGTCGTGTTTAAATAGCTAATAGATAGAATATATTCTGGACAGTGACAGCAATAACAGGCATTTCACACAATGACTGAATGTCCACTTTATTGGGTACGCATGTAGAATCTATTATATAATCTCTACCTTTACAAAGTTTCTAATGTTCAGATTTTCGTGTCAGATTTGCTTGAATTATTTTCATCGTCGAGGTTGTAGTTGTTTTTCAACGTACATGACGGATTGTTCTGCACTTTGCTAAAACATGTCATCATAACAGAGAGCGGAGCGTCGTCGGCGTAGCGTCTCGGATTACACGAGGCTGTGCAGGATAATCTGATGAAGTGTGTAAAGTGGAATCCATATCTGGCTGCTCCGCCTCCACATCGACCGACACCGGCACAGATGACACCGTATCAGCACCAATAGGCTCAATGCGGTGACCCCGACCCCCCCACCCCTCCCCCGGCGTCTCACTCCTAATCCCTTCTAGAATGAATATCTCTTTTGGACGAATCAATTTGATTATTTTTGAAAAATTTTTTATAGAACAAATAGTTTTTTGAGATGTGGTTGTGCGAGTCGTCTCCGACTATTTCTGCTCTCTTAAAGCCCCCAGACTCCTTTTGACAAGAAACTGTTGGTTCTATATTGTTGGTTCCTTTGCCTCGATGGGTTAGTTTATGATGTAACTAATCCTTTAACACCACCAGACAAACAAACCACGCTGTTGAGGCGACAGATGGCAAGGGAACGCCGAGAAAGTATTTCATGGAGGTAATGGGTACCTCTTACAGCCGCACCTCAAAGAATCTCAACTATCCTTCGAAAGCATTTTTCAAACACCAGCACCACACATGACCTGCAGGAGTTCCAGCTCCTCGGTTGAGAGGATCTACTGCGTTTTCTTTTACTTTTCTGACTGTAAGCTGAATATATAAGACAATAGGACATTGTGACCGTCGTTTTCACCAATTTCCTACATTTCATAGACGATAAATGGATTAAAAATGGCGATTTGCTGCACGTTGAATTGAACAGAACCCTTTCTCTTGCAGGATTTTGTCATCTACCTGATGAGTGGGATCACCACCATCTTCGGCTGCTGCAGGGAGCACAGCAACGGGGAAGACGAGGAGAGGTTAAAGGTCGACATCCTTCTCTTTGCCCCCGACGTGTCGCTTCAGCACTGCCGGGTCAAACGCGTGGACTCGAACCCCCCGCCCTCCACGGGGGAGCTCAGGAAGGCCGTGACCATGCTGAAGCCGCTCCACGGCGCCGCGGTGACCAGGAACGGCGTCCTCCTCAAAGAGGAGGTGGAACTGCACTCGGGGGACTTGGTCGGCTTGGGGAAACACTACCTGCTCATGTTTAAGGACCCCACCGGCGGCGCATCCGGGTCCCCGCACACCCCTCCCCCGTGGATGAGCGCGCTTTTCCCGAACTCGGACGCGAAGGCGCCGTCCTCGTGTTCGTCGTGCGGCTCCTCCATCGCCGCCAAGAAAAGGCTCCGCAGGAGGCCGCCTTCGCCGCCTCATTGGAGGGACCCGGAAGGCACGGAGGCCATGGTGATCTACGAGCCGGAGCAGGAGGAGCGGGTCCTGCAGAAGGTTTTGGGTATGCTGGACCCCTGTGGGGATGAACCCAAGCTGACGCCCGCCTTCCTGCTGAGCCTCTGCCTCCGGCGCTCGGCCTCCGCGTTCGAGCTGATGCAGTTCAGGCAGCTGCTGCTCCGGACTGCCGCGCAGATCCAGATCGTCATGTGGGTAAGTGTTACTGTAACTGTTGTCATCCTGAAATGCATTTCTTTTGGAATGGTTGCAGGACTCACGGTGTAAATAGCCATTAAAAACATTTATTTTATTTATTTTATTTATTTTATTTATTTTATTTATTTTATTTATTTTATTTATTTTATTTATTTTATTTATTTTATTTATTTTATTTGGAGATATTGACAGATACATAACACAGTAAACATACTTTAACTGATATTTCCATTGTTTTTCATCTTTTTGTTAACATACAAACAGACAACAAACCCACTAGGAACAAGAAAATAAATACATAGAATACATAGAGCCAGACTTCTACATATACACATAAACACACACATAGCTGGTACTAATATAATTTTTCAGTGATTAAAATAATGTCTTTGGGGAAAAAAGAGTAAGTGTGAATTCAGCGTCATAATAAGTGGGAAGAAGGATGTAACATCGTTGGTGTATTTTGATGCATACGAAGCATTCAATGTACATTTCCTTCCCCTCAGGCGAAGACAAAGGAACTCGCAGCGATCCATCCAGAAACGTGAGTAAACAAAGCGTCTCTGGAAATAGAAAAGATATACGACGCCTCGAGCTCTTACTGAATAAAAGAGGAGTTAAAGTCTGATTTTACAACTATTTGCTCCTCTGGAAAACGATGAGGTTTTTTTAAAATGCAAGTTGTGCAAAGAGGGATTTTCCCACCGTCAGAAAGACGTTTTCTCACCAGCGCTTCTGGCTTTATCTCCGGAGCGAAGTAATGGAAGGTAAACTCAGACATAATAAAGATAGTGTGAGCGTTCCTTTGAGAAAAGGAGAGGTTTAACAGCTGCGAATAACAATCAAATAACCCCATTCATTCTTATTATTGATGACGTGTGAGCTCGAGCTTTGTTTTGTCTGTAAAACACTGAGAAACACGGAGAATCCTCCGGATGAGTGAGCTCAACAATAATGGATCATTCAGTCAATTAACTTATTGATTTATCAACCGATGGAACAGAAGGTTCCTTTTGACTTTACCGATGACCTCACCGGGAGGAAAGTTGTACAGTTTGTGCTGTATTTGTTGCTGATTTTCAAAATAAAATGAGGTAGTTCAAACAAGGTTATCCGTGGGATGATTTGGATGAAACGATAACATGTTCATCTTACTATCTTCGCTGTCTCATTATTATAAAATGATTGGATTACGTCACTTAAACAACAAATATTAGTGAATTCAGTTTTTTCAATTGAACATATTCAATTCAGTTTATTTGTATAGCCCATTTTCACAAATTACAAATTTGCCTCAGAGTGCTTTACAATCTGTACACATAGACATCCCTGTCCCAGAACCTCACATCGGATCAGGATCAGAACCCTTCAGGAGAGAACAGAGGAGGATCCCTCTCCAGGATGGACAGATGCAATAGATGTAATGTGTACAGAGGGACAGATTAGAGTTAAAACACATTCAATGAATATGACAGAGTGTATGAATACTTGGTAGTCGGCATATTCCACGATGGAGACCTCCACGATCCATCAGGCAGATGGAGGTAGAGAGGAGTGGGTGGAGTCTCAACAGTGGGCGGAGTCTCAACAGGGCCACGGCATATTGGAAGTAAAACTTCATTTAATTCTAAATCAGCTTCATCTGCGTCATTGGAGCGCCGGGGAAAAAAAGTTACTTTTATTGTTTTTGACAGTGTGTTTGGCGAACAGCTAAGTGAACTACCAGCACACACACACACTCACTCACTCACTCACTCACATACACACACACACACTCACACACTGTTATTTTCTGCCTTTTTTATTGGGCATCAACCTCAAAGCATTTGTAGGAAAAATAGAATCAAAGCCGAAATAAATGCGTCAAGTTGTGGTTTTACGAGATGAGACGCCCGCCTGCCCACAGCCGGTGCAGAATGAGAGGTTCTATCTGTTGCGGGGGGGGGGGGGGGGGAGACTTTTAAATGGAAATAAAGTCTCATACACGTGCGGTCCAGAGACTGAATTGGATAGAATCGATGATAAAGTGTCAAATCGATGGTCAAGACGTTCCTATATAGATATTCCACTACAAGCTATCACTTTAAGACTTGCTTCAGCACTAATCTCTGCGTATTTCTGTCTCTGTGTTTTGGCGCTCCAGTGAAGAGCCGTCCGAGTGTCCTCAGCAGCTCAGCATGGACGAGCTGATCCCAGGTCTGCAGCCTCTGGTCCTGTGGATGGCCAACTCCATTGAACTGCTGCACTTCATTCAGCACGAGGTCCCTCTGCTGCTGCCCTGGAGGCACGACCGGGAGGACACAGGTGCACAGCATTATTATTAGCTTTGATGTCAGCGTCACACCGTTAGAGTGTGTGTGTGTAAATATGTGTGTGTGTTGTCAGGCCTGTCGGACTCTGAGATGTCCTCCACTCGTTCGGCCTGTGAGGAAGCCATGACCGTCCTGGAAGAAGTCATCATGTTCACCTTCCAGCAGTCCGTCTACTACCTAACGAAGGTTTGTGTGCCACACATGAAAACACGGCGTTATGGTGACCTCAGCATGTTTCACATCCTCTGGAACCCGTCACGTGTGAATCAGGAAATCGTGCTGTGTAAACACGATATTCTGTTATACCCCGGCGAGAGAAAACACAATCATGGAATGGAAAGTCAGTCAGGAAAGGCCTGTGAGATAGTGAGAGGGGTTTCTTTTCCACCCACTGGAATAAAAACAAATGAGACTATCTCTTTCCCAAGGCTTCACTGGTTTCACTGGTTGAATAACAAACCTCCAGACTGGCTGACTTGGTGGGAGCCGCTGCATGAACCTCCCAAAGCCTGTTTTAAAGTCTTGTAGCTGCTTCACGGAACCGTTGAGTCAAATGCTTTCATAGAGCGCGGGCAGAAACATTGCAAACGTGCTTTACAGAGACATTCAGGTCATAAAAAGACAGTTAAAAAGGTGAGATAATCAAAACAAACATTTTTGTTATATTGATAATAAGCGAGATGCAAACTGTTGCCTGACAGTGGGACTTTAGCCAGGTAGTATAAATATTAAAGATGCAAACTGTTGCCTGACATGAAAGGTGTTAAAGGTAGTAAAGATATTAAAGATATTAAAGGTTGTAAAGGTATTAAAGATATGAAAGATATTAAAGATATGAAAGATATTAAAGGTAGTAAAGATATTAAAGATATTAAAGATATGAAAGATATTAAAGGTAGTAAAGATATGAAAGATATTAAAGGTTGTAAAGGTATTAAAGATATTAAAGATATTAAAGGTAGTAAAGACATTAAAGGTTGTAAAGGTAGTAAAGATATTAAAGATATTAAAGGTAGTAAAGATATTAAAGATATTAAAGATATGAAAGATATTAAAGGTAGTAAAGATATTAAAGATATTAAAGGTAGTAAAGATATGAAAGATATTAAAGGTAGTAAAGATATTAAAGATATTAAAGGTTGTAAAGGTATTAAAGATATTAAAGGTTGTAAAGGTATTAAAGATATTAAAGGTAGTAAAGATATGAAAGATATTAAAGGTTGTAAAGGTATTAAAGATATTAAAGGTAGTAAAGATATGAAAGATATTAAAGGTTGTAAAGATATGAAAGGTATTAAAGGTAGTGACGGTATTAAAGATATTCAATGTTTAATGTAAAGTATTAAGGTTGTAAAGGTATTAAACATATTAAATTGATAAAGGGGTATTAAATGTTAGTAAATATAAAGGTAACAGGAGTGAAACATTGAAAGGTCAAAATGACCCAAAGGCGGGGAAGGTGTAATATGATTGGTCAAAATGAAAGGTATTAAAAGGTTAAAGATATGAAAGATATGAAAGGTGTTAAAGATATTAAAGATATGAAAGGTATTAAAGATATGAAAGATATGAACGGTATTAAAGGTAGCAAATGGTAGTAAATGTTATTAAAGTTAGCAACAGGGAGCAAAGGTATTACAGGTAGCTAAAGGTATTAATGGTATTGGGTATTAAAGGTATTACAGGTAGCTAAAGGTATTAATGGTATTAAAGGTATTACAGGTAGCTAAAGGTATTAATGGTATTGGGTATTAAAGGTATTACAGGTAGCAACAGGTCGCAAAAGAATGGGTAGATCTGGGAGAAGCAGATTATTGAGTAACTGATCAGAAAATGAGATTAGAGATGTAGGCTGGGGCCAATCCATGAAGAGATTTAAAAACAGATACGAGTGTCTTAAAATCATTCCTATATTTTTGCTCTTCTTGGTCCCAGTGAGGAGTTTCACTGCTGGATTTTAAGATAAGACATGAAGTAATAAAAGCATGTGAGATGGTCTCCGGGTTTTAAAACCACGGATGCGTTTGTCTTTTTGCTATTGGCTTTTGTACAGAAACTTAAAGACAACACATACACCACTATCCTTCCTCTTATTTAGTTGAGGCAAATAGTTGCCGATCCAGTGATTTGCATCCTCCAAAAAATACAAGAAACTAAAGATGAAGTGTTTCATATCAAAGGAAAGAACAGCTAACTTCCAAAAAGAAACAAACATATCAGGGAACAATAAAGCGGGGCCTAGGATGGAGCCCTGGGGCACACCACAGGGGACGGAGATGGTTTATACCACTTTAATAATGCCTTAAGTACTTTAAATCTGGACACACGCCTCAGTCAAAGTTGCCGTGCCTCTCTCTGAATGTTCTGTGTGACAGTCAGCAGTCGACTCTGCTGTCTGAGAGCCAGACGGGACGCTCCCAGGCTGTATTTATGTGGCTTTCCCATGACGAAGATGTTTATTAAAGGGTGTCTGGTGAGTGTGTAGACGCTGCACCGCCCTCCACAGAGGAAGGTTTGAGGAAAGGGGGGAAGGAAGGAAGCAGGAACAGTCTGTGCTGCTGTTTTTAATACTCCGGCATATTTCAGCCTGCACTGAGGAAACGGTACTTTCACTGAACAGCTTTACGCTCGTCAGGCTGAAGGAAACGGAGCTGAGGAGCTTCTTTCATTTGTTTTTAGCAGTAAGATGCATTAACATTGCAACCTTTCAGTCGATTATGACATAATGTTACGGTGGAGAGAAAAGGAGGTTCTGCTTCCTGCAGAGGAAGACAAACTGTCATCTGAGAAACACCCGGCAGGGAAAAGAAGGGAGGACAGTTTCACTGTCGACTTCCTGTGAAATATAACTCAATGTTCAGAATGTACGGACAGCATTCTTCTTCTTCTTCTGCTTCTCCTTCTTTTTCTTCTTCTTTTTCTTGCTTGTTCTTGTTGTTGTTCTTCTCCTTCTTTTTTTCTTCTTCTTGTTCCTTTTCTCCTTCTTGTTTTTGTTCTTGTTTTTCTTGTTCTTGTTGTTATTTTTGTTCTTTGTCTGTTTTTTATTGTTCTTGTTATGGTTCTTCTTCTTCTCCTTCTCCTTCTTATTTTCCTTCTTGTTCATCTTCTCCTTCTTGTTCTTCTCCTTCTTGTTCTTTTTCTCCTTCTTGTTCTTATTCTTGTTCTTCGTCTGGCCACATTTATTTTAAAAATAGAATATTAATACAACTTGACCAAGAAGGGCTGCTGTTCAATCAGCTGTAATTTAAAACACAAGTTCAGTGCTGAGTAGAACAAAGAGAAAGACACTATATGTGGGCGGAGATCTATATTGATGTGCTATCCAGAAACAATATTAACAGTGAACAGTCTGTAGATATCTTCATAATTACCGATCAGCATCTGAATATTTGCTAAGGCATGCCGAGTTATTATAGTTTTTATGGCCCTTTGTCTGAGGTAATTATCTTAGTCATGGTGTGTGAATGTGAATGTGTGTGAATGTGTGTGAGTGTGTGTGAGTGTGTGTGAGTGTGTGTGCCTAACAGGTGATGTCATACCATGCAAAACAATGGCAGAACTGTGTTAGAAGGAGTAGAGATGAGAGCCGCTGTGAGAACTGACTGACAATGAGCTCAATGCAACGACCTCTGACACCTTTCTGCAGTGTTTGCAGTTAACTGTCTTATTCCACCTGTTATTTATGTGTATATGTGTGGAAGTTTGACCCTTTCCAAAGTAAAAATGCATTAAAAGAAGATAGATGAAGAAGATATTCTGCTTCACTCTGTCTGTTGGCATTTAGCCTTTTAAAAAACAACATTCAAGCAGCAATATAACTAATCTACCTCCTAAAATACTGTTAATGTAACCTCAACCACAAAAAAAACTCTATTCTTTTTCTTTTCATCTTAAAATATGACGTCAATCGGAGCTTCATTTGTAAACCACAACAGAAGTTTTATTCATTTGGTTCATGCCGGATGTGGCAATGGGTTTATTAATGTTAAATAAAAACATCTTAAAGGCACCAGGAGGTTGAAAATAGTTGCTGACGCAGTGATTTGCATCCTCCAAACAAATAAAAGAAACTGAAGATGAAGTGTTTCACTTAATTAAGTAAAAGGGAAGACAACAAAAAGAAATAAACATATCAGGGAACAATAAAGCGGGGCCTAGGATGGAGCCCTGGGGCACACCACAGGGGACGGAGATGGTTTATACCACTCTAATAATGCCATAAAAACTGTACATCTGTACACACACCTATTTATGTGGCTTTCTCATGATGAAGATGTTTATTAAAGGAGTCGACCATCCCCGTCTCTCTCCACAGAGCATGTATTCGGCTCTGCCCGGCCTGCTGGACGGGAACCCGTTCTCGGAGAGCGGTCAGCTGCGAGCGCCCGACGGACTCAGCGGCGTCCTGGAGGTCCTGAAGGAGGCGCTGACGCTCCTCACGACCTTCCAGGTCCACCCGGACATCTCGTTGCAGCTGTGCGCCTACCTGCTCTTCTTCATCAACGCGTCGCTCTTCAACGCCCTCATGGAGAAAGGTGAGGTCGTGAAGAGTCTAGTCTGAGTAGTCCGCTCCGCTTCAGGATCAAATAACTCGGGTGTACGGATCGACTTGTGAAGTTTCTCTGACTTTTTGCTTTAGCGCCACCATGAGGTTGATATTTGTGGTTTTAAGTTAATTGTTTTGGCAAATAATCGATGTATTGCCATGAAATGTCATTCTTTTTCCCCTCTGGGTGAACTTAATGTTTGCATTTAGTGCAATTATCAGCAGAAAATATCAACTGTTCTGTTTATGTGTTGGTTTATGACCAAATGACCAAATTCTGCATACATTTTGTCTTTAGTGCTAATTTACAAGTGTTAGCATGCTAACACGCTAACACACTAACCTATGAGATGGAAAACAAAACAGCAAAACATCGGGATTGTTTACTTGCTATGCTAGTGTTTGCTCAAATATTCAGGGGCAGTAAAACAATAACATAAAGAATATTTTTGTGAAATAAAACATTTATTTAATGAGCAAATTCAGTCAAAAGATTATCGGCAAATCGAAAATATAATGCTGCAGGTACATTTGCTGCAACTCCCATAATGCACATTTAACTCTCACTAAAGGGGTTAAGAGATGTGATGGTAACAAGACGTATGAAGCATTTATAGTCCAGAACATTTAAGTATTTACGTGTAAACCGGCTAATAGCATTGATGCTAATAATCTAATTTATGCTACATGTCTATACTGCTACTGAATATTAAATGTCAGGGGAGCATGAGTGAGGGAGCACATCGATGTCACGTCTCACCTTCGGTTCCTCAGGGTCCATCGCTGGGTTCTACCAGTGGTCCCGAGGGGTTCAGATCCGGGCCAACCTGGACCTGCTGATGGACTGGATCCAGAGCATCGGTCTGGGCGACCTGGCCAACGAATACCTCCGGAAGCTCTCGGCGGCCGTCAACCTGCTGGCCATGCCCAGGGAATCGCTCCTGCAGGTCAGAGGACGTCCACTTCCTGTTTGTGACTTCCTGTTGGGCGAGCGTCCAGTCACACTTTGTCTTAACGTTTTTATATTAGTTACGTACGCTCATGGATTAAGAGCCGATTGTTTCTAACTCCTCGTCCTTTCTTCTTCTTCTGCTTGTTGCCAAACACCTGTGACTTACAATGCCGTAGAGTCCATTGAGGCATGTCGTCTAAAACGTCTTAAACGGATCAGATAAGAGGAAACGGCCTTCAGGAACAAAGTAAATACACTTAAATGACACCGTAGTCGTAACTTATCTCACTTGAACACCACGTGACGACTGAACCCTGTTAGCCCGAGTGTTTATCTCGTATATCGGCAACTTCACTTCTTTATTTATTCTGACGTCAAGACGAGTGGAAACACGTGGCCCTGAGGACACAAATGTCACTTCAGTGTTTCAGAGACTCAGGAGAACATTCAGTGACGTTTTGAAAGCCTTTGGAGTTAACAGCGTGTCACTCAAACGTCATTCATATCTGCCTTTCGAGTCTTTGCTGCGGTGGCGTTGTGCCAACACGTTTGATCCTCGAGGTTCACGCGCTCACACGCTCTCTGTTACGCTTTGGAGAAGGAAGACAGGAGCTCTCACTCTGGCTTTTTTTTGTAAACCGGAGAAAACAATTAGTTTTGACTAAACGGCGTACAAAAACTACAAACCTTAAATAAATATAGCTAAGTTTCTAAACAGAAATAATGGAGTGACAGGATTTTAAAAAAAACTTTTATTTTATAGATGTAAAAAAAAAAGGTTTTTAATTACGTGAAGTGACTTTGAGTACCTTGAAAAGCGCTATATAAATGAAATGCATTATTATTATTATTATTATTATTATTATACTGTTGTATTATGTTATTATATTTGTAGTGTGTCTTATCCTGTACTGTTTGTTATTGTTTTGTTTGTTGTTTTATGTTGATTGTTGTTTTATGTTTGTTGTTGTTTTATGTTTGTTGTTGTTTCATGTTTGTTATTGTTTATGTTTGTTATTTTTTACGTTTGTTATTGTTTTATGGTTCTTATGGTCTGTCAAGGGACTACAGATGCTTATTAGCTGTAGCTACAATCTGGTATAGAGCATCAAATGATGACTTATGTTTTAACTTAAGATTGTCTTTTTAAATGATAATAATATTTATTATTATTATTATTTACAGAATATCATTTTCAGGAGTATTAAAAGATATTTTTGGATCATCATCAGGATCTCGTGAATCACAGTATCTCACTATATTTTCCTATATCTACACTATTTGGAGGTAGGGGGTTTAAGCAGGACGTCTAGTTTTGCACACCTGTTCTCGCCCCCCACCCCTCCTCAACCCGATGGTTGCTAGGAGACCGGGTGTTGATTTTTTCCGTCTCCCTGCCCTGGCATGAGGTCACGTTGTGGCTGCTGCTGCTGCTGCTGCGGAGCAAATGCCCTCTAACACAGTTTTCCATATGGAGTTCTGTTTTAAAAACTTTTTTTTTTAAAGAAGCTCAAGTGGCTCAAGTGGCTTTTGTTTTTGCCAGCAGCTGTTATGAAAAACGCGACGTCCTCGGCAGAGTTATTTTGAGGAGAGAAATCACATTTAATCTCAGACATAACAAAGAAAGAGACATTTATTTTACAATTTTTTACATTTACCGCAAGTTTATAAGCAGAATTTAAACGTCAGCTTGTTGTTTAAAAGCTCAGAGCGGCGTCTGTGTTTAAAGGAGTACGACAGCATCTCACTTCTGGCTTCTGTTTGCTTCCGCCAGTTCAAACTATATAAACTATGTTACGTCTCTAATAGCCACACACACACACACACACGTGACTCACCTGCTTCTTCAAATAGCTACCTGCCTCGGATGTGACACCCGTCTCTCGGGATGAGGAAACCCTGAGTCGCCGAGCGGTGAGAGAATGAGGACTTTACGTTTCTCACGCTGCGGAGAACCAGCCCGACGTGTTGATGATTACGCGCCCGCCCTTTTCCTTTTTTTAAACGCATCGCAGAATAAACACGAGCATCTTCTTATTTTCACACGGCGGGAAAACATTTTTCCCACGAGGCGTTGTTACCGCAGGGGAGTGGAAACCTTTTTACTAGATAATAGAATTGTTTAGTTTTTTGAATACTTAAATACTAATGAGAGAGCAGCAGCCACTTTGTTTCCTCGTGTGGAGACAACGTCTCCTGGGAAAATACTTCGTTGTGCCTCTCTGTCATATCACAGCGACGACAAAGAGCTGCTGTGGCCTCCTTGTTTTGAAGTCACACATTCTGGGTGGATTCTAGTGACCCCTGTGGACGGAAGCGGTAGTGCACCAGAGCCCCATTTGAGAAAAGCTCTCATTTCGCTTGTAATTTTTGTTAGGATTTTTATTATATTTGTAAAACAATGAGTTTAAGTGTCTGTTTGGCGCCGGGAGGGTAAAGAATGCAGATTATTTCATTAAGACTTTTTAACAGTCTATAGCCTGTGCAGCACTTCAAACTGTTTAAAAAGATATGAAACCTTTATTTAATCAGGTGAAACCCATTGAGATTAGGAATCTCTTTTTCGAGGGTGACCTGAACAAGACAGGCAACAACATAAGAAACACATAGTTAAAAAAAAAACCTAAAAAACACATAGTTAACAAAAAAAACACAAGAAACACATAGTTTTAAAAAAAAAAAACACATAGTTACAAACAAAAAAACAAAGGAACACGTGGAGACCGATTATGACAAGCAGCCTGAACTCAGATTAGTACCGTATCGTTGATTGCAAGTCTTGCATTCATAAAAGTAGCCCAAGAAATTATAAATTAGCCATTATAACCATGCTTAAGATAGCTAGCTAGCTACGAGCGTGACAGTCTGCTAGCAGATCTGTTGGTGTCCAGCGGTTCCGGCTGTATACCCGGTGTTACCGGGAATATAATGACGGAGGAATAAAGACCGGGGGGCGTCACTTTGTTTCAGTGGAACTCTCGCTGTCAGAAGCAAAACTTTATTTGTCACGTGTCATCTTCAGTACCTCTGATTGGTTGTTCTCTTTGCCCATCAAAACAGTGACAGGATTAACCCTATAAGGGCTGCACATGTCAAGTCAAGTCTTTTATTGTCAGATACACAGAATGACACAGGGTCAGACTGGGCACTGAAATTCTTAGGACAATGACATGACATGACAATACATATCACATCATATAATGGAGAACATATATTGTGTATGTTAACAGTCTGATATCCGTTGTGTGTCAGTGCTCCATGATAACGGCTTCTACAGGGAATATGGCCAAAGAGGTTTTTAATGTCCTCATTGTGCGTTTAAAAAAAAAAAAGTATCGGTTCAGGCACCGTTTAGGCACCGGTATCGGTTTAAAAGTACCGGTTTAGCACCGGTATCGGAAAAAACCCAAACGATACCCATCCCTACTCATAACACAAGTAAGAAGAATAAAATCGGTGTATCTGAACCTACAGTGTTGTCGTCCAGCTTGTATGTTTTCCACGACGTCCCTAACCTCAAGATCTAAAAAAGAAAAAATTCAAATTGTATTTCTGTCTCAGCTCTTGGAAGAAGTAAACAAACAAACCAAATTCCCCTTTCACATGAAGCTCTCCGTGTTCTTCGTGGTCCTCTTTCCTCCAGGCGTCGTGGTCTTCTCTCCGGACCGACTACGCGGCCCTGAACGCCTCTCAGCTCCACCACATGCTGAGGGAGTACAGCTCCGGGAAGCCGTGTCCCGCCGGGTGGACCCCGACCCCGCCGGACGGCGAGGACGCGCTCAGGACGGGTGAGAAAACACAGCAGCACGCACACACACTCGCACATACACACACACACACACACACACACTCACACATACACACACACTTGCATGCACAAACACATGCACACACACACTCACATGCATACACACACTCGCACGTACACACACACACACTCACATGCACACATACATTCACACTCACATACACACACACTCACATACACACACACACACACACACTCACATGCCCAAACACACTCACACACACACTTACACACACACTCATATGCACACTCACACTCTCACACACACATACGCACACATACACTCACACACACACACACCTTTTCTTCTATTGTATAAAGAACAAATGAATTGGACACGTATTTAAATAAAAATGCAATCCTTGCACATTTTATATATTTATATCTTGGAAAAAACAAAGAGTTTAAAGACCGTCAACTCTTAGATTTAATTTAGTTTAATGTATTTTGTTGCATTTCATTGGCGTCAACAAGGACAACGGCAGTGAGATGAATGTATAATAAATCATAAAGATCACAGGAGACAGATTCCTGTCAGCAGGAATCCGGCGAGCGGCGTCCGGACCCGTCGGTAGACGTTCCTCACGAGACTCAGATCGTCATAATTACAATAACAGAGAGAAGGAGAACTGGTGCGATGACATCGCTGAGCTCAGCGATGACATCATTGTACTCGTGTCTTTGTTGTTCTGTCACCACGTTGTTGTAAATCTGCTGCAGCTGAACGAGGAATGAAGATCACTTTAAATAAACAAATAATAAATATATAAATCAATAATAAATATATAAATAAATAATACATGTATAAATAATAAATACATATATAAATAAATAATAAACATATAAATCAATAATACATATATAAATAAATAATACATGTATAAATAATAGTGCTGTGAAAAATAACGCGTTAACTCAGTTAATTAAATTACAGGTTTAACTTTTTTTTTACGCATTTAACGCATGCGCAGAATGAGCTTCCAATCCGTCTGTTGTTGGTCGTCGCTCCAGCAGCATGTCATTCTGTCTCTAGTGTCGCGTTAACACGTCTCAGAGCTCCGTCTCGCGCGCCGCAGAGCTCGGATGCCGGCTTGTGCGCGCACATACGGACAAAAAAAAGTCACTTGCACCCCCCCCCCCCCCCCTGTCAACAACTCTTCTCGGAGCTCTTGCCTGTCTTGAGAGCCCTGTAAATGTATATATGTGATTAATCATGATTAATCCACAGAAACCTGTGATTAACCTGATTAAAAATTTTCATCGTTTCACAGCCCTAATAAATAAATAATAAATATATAAATAAATAATAAACATATAAATAAATAATAAATATATAAATAAGTAATACATAAATAAATAATACATATATAAAGAAATAATACATATATATCATAAATGTTTCTTCAATATTACTTTTTTTATTTTAATGAAATGAAATGTGACATGAATTTAAATAATGTCATCGGAACACTTGAAAATAAATTTAATTCACATTTTCATTTTTTGATGTCTGGGGAGAAACGTACACACACACACGCTTGCACAAACACACACAGACACTCGCACAAACACACACTCGCACCCACACACAACCTCATACACCACACACACATTCACACACACATACTCACACACACATACACATGCACACATACACACATACTCACACACACACACACACACAAGCAGCAGCCGTGGGTAATCCCGTCCTGATGGCCTGTCTGCACCAATCAGCTTCAGTCGGGTTCTCACCTGGTGCCACCTCAGACTCAGACGGCGCCCCGCCGCGTATACAACAACAACAACACACACACACACACACACACACACACTGATCCCCACAACACTCGCGTCAGTCCTGCTCGTTATTTACACCTTTTGTAATTCGCCTGTCGACCCAAATCCATCGACTCTGCTTCCTCGTGTCGGAGCCCGGGAAGACGCTCGCTCCGTCGTGACGACTTTTCTTCTTCTTCTTCTTCTTCTGCTGATAGCCGACATCCTGGAGAGCTTCGACAGCCACCCGCCGCTCGTGCTGCCCGACGCCGGCTTCCACCTGGAGCTGGCGAAGCCCGTGGAGGAGCCCGGTCTGTTCCGCCAGCTCGCCCGCCTGCAGGAGTTCATACGGAGAATGCCCGACGGCGAGGAGGAGGAGGAAGAGGAGGAGGAACGGGTAACGGGCGCCATGAAGTGAAGCAGGAAGTGAGGCCCCTCCATGCGTCTACATTTGGTCCTGATTGTTTGTTTTTTCACGTTCACCAGACCCTCCAGGCTCCGGGCCCCGACCCGATTACCTGCCCCGACCCGGTTACCCGCCCCTCCCCCGACCCGGTTACCCGCCCCTCCCCCGGCCCCAACCCGGTTACCCGCCCCTCCCCCGACCCCGCCGAGCCCACCCGGGCCAGAGGGTCCCACGGCGACCTGAGCGGCCGCGAGGCGGTGCTGACCCAGAAGCTGAGGAGCCTGGAGCTGCAGAACGCCCTGCCGGGTCACGCCGACACGGGCTACCACAAGAGCCCGGCGCTGGACCCGTCCTGCCTGCTCACGCCCCCCAACACACCGCAGGGCATGGAGCTGGAGCTGGAGGCCGACCCGCGGGAGAGAGGTGACCCAAGTCAAGAGAACACGTAGCGAGGGATCATGGGAGTTGTAGTCTTCAGGAAAACACCCAAAAAACTCAGTAAAAACTCTCAAAACACTGAATGAAGTCGATTTAGAAGACGAGAGTCCGAACGCACGACGTCCTGGAGGGACTGAAGTCCTTCATCCGGTTCAAAACGACCAAAATACTTCAAGTTTATTGTAACAAATTTGCTTTAAAACTACATTAAAAAGTCACTGGAGCTGGAGGCCGAAGTCAAAAGATTTTAGGCGAGAAGCTGCAACGAACAGTTTTGGGGACGTTGAGAAGGAGCGTGGGATCATGGGAGTTGTAGTCTTCATTGAAAACCCCCAAAAAACTATAACAACACTGAATGAAGTAGATTTAGAATATGAGAGTCCTAAGACACAACGTCCTGGAGGGACTAAAAATCCTCCGGTTAAAAACGACCAAAATATTTCAAGTTTATTGTAAAAATTCCGTTTAAAATTGAATTAAAAAGTCGCTTTTTGACAGACGGCCAGAACGCCGACACACAGAGAGGCGTGACGGGCGACAGCAGGACGGATTGAAGTTGAGGTTATGTAACTACACGACTCGACACAATATACAACATGAGTCTACTGGGGGGTTTTAGACATTTAATGCGTAAAAGTTACACATGAAAGCGTTTTAAAGTGTTCACAAACAGCCGGCCCACGTTCAGTGAAACCTGGCAACAGAAGACGGTAATTGAGAGTTGTTAAGAAACCGAGATGAAACCCGGCCGCGTCTCAAAAGGCCCATTCATGGCTTCGCTTACACACAGCAGGTTTTCATTCAGATGACACACACACACACACACACACACACAGAGTCTGGCATGAGGTCACCTCTTAAAACCTAACAAGGAAAAAGTATGAAGGAAAGTATTTAGTGACTTGACCTCGAGGACCCCGCTGCATATTTGTTCGGGCTCCACATTAAAGGTAATAAACCCACCCCCGCCCCGCCACAATAAAAGTCCTTCCTTCATCTTCCGACTTGACTCCTAAGGAGGGTCAGGAATGCCAAGTGCACGGCGGTGCAGGCTGGGCTCGCCGGGGCCAAAGGAAGGAGCGCTTCCTCTTCCCACCCCTATTGTTCCTGGACAAGGACTCTTCTACTTGAAGGGATCGTTTGGGGTGTTTTTACGTTTTTTTGTGGGCGTATTCGACGCACCTGAAAGAGTTTCAAATCTACGCTGTATTTAGAATATGTTCACGTCTGATGCCACTGAAGCCGTTATCGACTCTCTCTTCGAAGCCACCAGACTCCTTAAAATTAAAATTAAGTAATTCTCCATTGGTTAATCTTTTGTTTTTTTAGTTTTTTTATTTAACCAGGAAAAGCCTCATTGAGATTAAAAATCTCCTTTACAAGTGTGTCCTGGCCAAGACAGCAGTAGCACATTAAATAAAGTTTCAAATGCAAAACAACATAAAAAAACAATGATGGAACATTTAAAAAATGTTTAAGAAATTAAAGATTTTTTTTTTTAAATCATAAAAATTACAAAATAATTCATTTTTTAAAATTTATTTATCACAAACGAACAAAAAGAAGAAAACAAATTTTGATCTCAGCAAATTAAACTAAGACTCAAGTCCTCATATCCCAGTTCTCAGTAAAGCGTAACCCATCTACGACCAGACATGTGTGTTAGTGATTCTCACCTGATGACCAGAAGTACTCTATGAAACATAATCCCCTTTACCTAAGTGTGTACTTAAAGCATCCCAAATGCTTTAAACCTTCTACAACTTAAACCTCTCTAATTTCTTAATTAAAAACGTGGACCAAATGAGTTTAACACACACACACACACACACATGGCTGATTCCTTGATTAATAAATCCTAATTGCAGCCCAGGAGCTCTGAACCTTCGGAGACGTTCTCGTCACATGTTCTTTGTGTTCAGGTTTAAGAGCTGCAGACCCCCCACTGAGGCAGCAAAGGGGTTTTAAGGGATTTGCTTGATCCTCATCAGATGTCTTTACTCTCATTGGTTACTTGTTGCATGACGGTTTCTCTGTTAGTACCTTTTATAAGAAGTCATTTACTTAAAGGGTTTGAGGATTACATCGGGGGATGAGGCCATCTGGCACCATCTCCATCTTAATTAGCAGTATATTTAATTGTTTAATACTTTCTCAATCTGCAGAGTTTATACTATTGTGTTGATAATCTTTCTATTTTCTTAAAATGGAGAAATTGCTTATTTTCCTTGTTTATATCATATTTTATTTGTATTTTATTAGGATGTTGGACTGTTTGTTGGTAAATACAAGACATTTGGTGAACAGTGATGTTTTATAGAAAAATATTCAGCACGTTAACAGATAGTGAAAATTATTAATTTGATACTTCATATTACAAATAGTTCGAAGAACTATAACAATTTAATTTACTTATATGCCTTTCTGGATTAAAAAAAAGTTGATATCCAAGATTGTCATTGATTTTCTGGAGTAAAATGAATATTTTTACTTTACCACTTCATATTTGCCCTAATAATGTCCAATAATAAAAATAAGGTAATGTCTCAAATTCGTTATATTAACATTTTAAAGGTGTTGCTGCTTTTGTATTCAGAACAAATGAATCAGACACTTATTTAAATGACCCTGTGTATGTGGCGTGAACTTGTTCATCCCACTGACGGGGACCCTAAACATCGTCCCACCTCGGCCTCCAGTGGGTCCACCTCTGTGGTTTATGTTATTTTGAAAGTTTTGCTAATCCTTTAATCTGACCCCAAGAACCACAGAGAGGTGGCGATGTCAGGAGAGAAAAGAGCGGCGGCCGATCCGTCATGGGAATTTACAGTCGGGTTGGCGCGTGGAATCTTAATCGGTGGCGGCATTGTTCGGGGCAGGTCCTGCGTGGGGGGCAGACAGAATGCATGCTGGGAAAAGGGGGAGGGAGTTGGAGGGGTGTGTTTTTTTGGGGGGTGGGGATTGTGCCCGTTGCTGCATTGTTGTTGTGATCAGG
The DNA here is from genome assembly GCF_029220125.1 of Pseudoliparis swirei. Classification (NCBI taxonomy): domain Eukaryota; kingdom Metazoa; phylum Chordata; class Actinopteri; order Perciformes; family Liparidae; genus Pseudoliparis; species Pseudoliparis swirei. The sequence continues at coordinate 3,362,616 of NC_079410.1, read as the reverse complement.
CGGCATCCTCTAGTTCTTCAGAGTGAAGCTGATACGGAAGTGTTTTCTTAAAAGCTGCATTCTCTCAATTGTCCACCAGGGGGCGACTCCTCTGGTTGTATAGAAGCATATGCTTCATGTGTTAAATATGCATTCTCTCTCCTGACCACCAGGGGGCGACTCCTCTGGTTGTATAGAAGCATATACTTCATGTGTTAAAGATGCATTCTCTCTCCTGACCACCAGGGGGCGACTTCTCTGGTTGTATAGAAGTCTCCATTTCCAGAACAACTCATCATTGTATATCTTTAATAGTTTCAACTGTCGTAAACAAACTGTTCAGGACCCGTCTGAGTACTTCTACCTTTCTCTGATGTTGTTTCTCTGTTCTCTCGTCCAGCCGGTGGACGTGCCGACGGGAGGCCGGAGACTATAGAAGAAGACCGAGAGGAAGTGTTCACGGTGGAGCTTCACAAGGAACGCCGCGGGCTTGGCCTGGCGCTCGTGGACGGGACGGTAAGAATTCTCCTTCATCCAGCATACACACTCCTTCACATCGATTTAATGACCAGTATTTACAGTTAAAACAAATTCAAAGCCACGTCCTTAGTCCTTCATGTCAACCCCTCCAATAGCTATTGGGGTATTTTATTCGTTGAGGTATTTTCAGACTTTCCCCGTTGTTTGTGTTTTCTCAGAAAACCCAGCTGAGGATGAGCGGCATTTACGTGAAGTCGGTGGTTCCCGACTCTCCCGCCGCTCGGTGCCTGAAGCTGAGGAAGGGCGATCGCATCCTGGCGGTGAACGGCGTCAGCGTGGTCGGAACGGACTACAGCGTGTAAGTATTAAAACGTCAACGGTACGACCTCTTCTGCCTGTTATGTGTTTGTTTACAGCTCTTCTGTTTTCTTTTCAGCGGCAGGGAACTGATCCGATCGGCAGGAGACACCCTCAGACTGCTGGTGGCCAAGATCGACTCGACGGACTCGCCTAGGACTATGTTTTTTTAACGTGAAATAGAGCTGCGTTTGAGACAATCAACCCGAAGCGGCTCATTGTTTTTTTGCTGACGGCGCGAATTTCTGGACAATAAACAAACTCATAAACCGAGAGGTGGTTTGGCAGCGAGGAGGAGAGGAGCTGCCTGGGAGGGCAATTTGTAGTTATAAATATCTATTTGAATGTCTGAGTTTGCGGTTTTCGGTCTGACGACCCTCATCAAGCTGAGATTCACGTCTGGCTACGACTGGAATCGTTTGTTTTTACACTACGGACATGTTTATTGAAGTCATTTGAGTAAAAGATCTGTCACTGGGCAGCGTATTTTCGGAAAAATATATTTGTTAATATTCTGTCTTTTCTAGAAAAATGGGGATCAAGCAGAATTATCTCAATTTACTGGGATTCTTTGGTTGTTGTTCTATGGAGAAAAAAAGAGACAATATAAAAAAAAAATCCTTTGCATTTTAGCAGTTGGTCGTTTTTTCAACATTCGGAATAAAATCTACACTTTTATATCACAGGAAAGAATGCTCTTCAAAAGTATTGATCCGTTGACAGCAGGTCGTGTGACAGTTAATTTTAACTGAAATGATTTGGTATTTTTTATGCATTTAAACAAACTTGAGGATGATTCATTGCAGCTGTAATTATTATATTACTTATCATAACAGTAGATCAGTCATAGTGATGAACCTACAGAGAATTACCTCTTCAACTTTATTTATTTTTATACAACAGAAAAAGAAACTATGAAATAGTAAAACACTAGGGCAAAAAATGTAAGTTCAAATCAAATGAAATCCTTACATTTTCTTTTGAAAAGCGTTGGTATTCATCCGAGTCTGCGGCTTTAAGGAGTTTTATTGTGAGTTTCAGATCCTTGTTTTTATTTCCATCCCGCAACTTTACTGTTCTGGTTCCCTCTCAGTTCTCTCATCGCGTTGTTTCCAGAGAAAAAGCTGTAAAACAAGCAGTTAGAGACGAGCTGGTGGAGCCTTCAGCAGCGAAAGGTGGAGGAGACCAAAAACGGAGCGAAAAGTGAGAATACTGCACTTCAAATTCATCAGGTGACACAAAGGCAAGATAATAATTTGGCTCTTATGAGTTGATACGCAACTCTTTCCTGAGTTAAGAAAAAGTTGTTTTTACGTTTTGGGAGATAAATACTATTCTACATTTTAAGAATGCACAGAAATAAATTTAAAAAATGTGTCTTAATTGGTCAGTTTGTATGGTTTGGGGATATTTTAGTGGAGCGACTTTCACATCTACACACACACACTTACATACAGTTACACACATGTTCATTAGTGATGCATCAACAAAGGAATAGATAAACATTTTGGGTTTTATGCTTGGTTACAGTTAGATGAGAAGATTGGCACCACTGGTCTATTAGCTTAGCATAAAGACTGGAAACGGGGGATACAGCTAGCCCAGTGTTCCCCTTGTTTCCCATGTTCATGCCAGACAGTGTTGTGAATCAAACGGTCAGCAAGGACGTAAATAGCAGTGAACTTTTCCTTTTGGGCCAAAATCAAAACATGTATGATTTACTGATTTGAGATCAGTTCATATGAAAAACATCAACATCTGTCATTTTCTTCCCAATTAAATGCGGGACTACTTGTAGTTCCTAGAGTCTTAAAAAGTAGAATGGGAGCCAGAGCCTTTAGTTATCAAGCTCCTCTTTTATGGAACCAGCTTCCACCTTCAGTCCGGGAGGCAGACACAGTCACCTCGTTTAAGAGTAGACTTAAGACCTTCCTCTTTGACAGAGCGTATAGTTAGGGCTGAATCAGGTTCACCTGGTCCAGCCCCTTGAGATGCTGCTATAGGCTTATAGCTGCCGGGGGACGTTTTAGGATGCACTGAGTACCTATCTCCTCTTTTTTCTCTCCTTAAGGATGAATGTTCATCTCTCAATCACACTTTACTAACTCTGCTTTCTCCCCGGAGTCCTTTTGACTTCACGTATCATGGGGTCATCGGACCCTATGAGACGGCATAGATCCTATCTGCCTGATGGATCATCGAGGTCTGGGTCGTGGAATTCCTGCTCCTGACTACGCCACTGTCCTGTTGAGACTCCGCCCACTGTTGAGACTCCGCCCACTCCTCCTCCCCACCGCCATCTGCCTGATGGATCGTGGAGGTCTCCATCGTGGAATATGCCTACTATGAACTATTCATACACTCTGTCATATTCATTGAATGTATTTTAACTCTAAATCTGTCCTTCTGGTCACATGACATCTATTGTTCTGTCCATCCTGGAGAGGGATCCTCCTCTGTTGCTCTCCTCCAGGTTTCTTCCCTTTTTTTCCCCCTGAAGGGTTATTTGGGAGTTTTTCCTGGTCCGATGTGAGGTTTTGGGGCAGGGATGTCTATGTGTACAGATTGTAAAGCACTCCGAGACAAATTTGTAATTTGTGAAAATGGGCTATACAAATAAACTGAATTGAATTGAATTGTCTTTTAAGTAAAGTTCACACTATTATTCAAAGTATTTTGACTGTTTTCAAACACTCCTGTGGAGTGTGTGTTTTTGGAGTGAGCTACATCTGCAGCAGGAATCTAACCGGTGGGATTGGACGCCCGCTGGGCGTGTCGGCTTCGGCACGCTTTAGTGGTCGGCCACCAGCCGGCTGTTTATAGCTGCTCTGCGGTTTCCACTTTCCACTGACTCCAGATCAGCACAGCTGGGCCCCAGAGGCCCAGATTAAAAACAAACCGCTTTATACCGGAATAAAAGTTCTACGTGCAGCACGCTGAACACGTCTGACGGGGTAAATAAAGTGCCGAGTGTGCGGCTTTCTGACATTAATCCTCTTTTTTATGAGCTCTGCTTCATGTTCACACTGCAGGCTTTTAATTTAAGGTTCACGCTGCTGTATTATTTATGCTAAACGTCCTGAACCTGCAACATTTCTCTCTGATGCCCTTTTCCCCTGTTAGTCCACAGGGGGCGCCAGAACCAACACTACCACTTTAGTCCACAGGGGGCGCCAGAACCAACACTACCACTTTAGTCCACAGGGGGCGCCAGAACCAACACTACCACTTTAGTCCACAGGGGGCGCCAGAACCACCACTACCACTTTAGTCCACAGGGGGCGCCAGAACCAACACTACCACTTTAGTCCACAGCCGGCACCAGAACCAACACTACCACTTTAGTCCACAGGGGGTGCCAGAACCAACACTACCACTTTAGTCCACAGGGGGCATCAGAACCAACACTACCACTTTAGTCCACAGGGGGCGTCAGAACCAACACTACCACTTTAGTACACAGGGGGCGCCAGAACCAACACTACCACTTTAGTCCACAGGGGGTGCCAGAACCAACACTACCACTTTAGTACACAGGGGGCGCCAGAACCAACACTACCACTTTAGTCCACAGGGGGCGCCAGAACCAACACTACTACTTTAGTCTACAGGGGGCACCAGAACCACCACTACCACTTTAGTCCACAGGGGGCGCCAAAACCACCACTACCACTTTAGGCCACAGGGGGCGCCAGAACCAACCATACCTCTTTAGTCCACAGGGGGCGACAGAACCAACACTACCACTTTAGTCCACAGGGGGCACCAGATGCAACACTAAATAAAAGTTCCTTGCAGTAACTTTAAGTAAAATAATTTAAAGTGTTATGAGTTTATCAATACAATCTACATAGTTATTGAGTGAATGAGTCAAATATATAATATTCTTAAATAGTAGTACATTAACATTTTAATCAAAGCCCCTAAATAGACTGTGCCTCTCTTCTGTAGAATGGTGATATTTTATCAAACAATAATAGTGAGGTGGTGGTACCGACACACACATAAAAACAACGATGGCAACAACCCGTGTGTAAAGGTCGCGTTGAGGTCGTCTCCGTTGAAGTAGCGGTCGAGGTCACATGTTCAGTTACAGGAAGTGATTTACTGCTGACGGCTCAGAAATAACTCTTCTGTCTGAATGTTCACTCGACATGAGGAAGAAGAGGCCGTTGAACCTTTGACTCGATAATGCTGCTCCTTCTGTTAACAAAGACATATTCACATTGATTACTTTAGTAAAAGTGCCGATAAAACAACGTAAAAATACTCGTCAGAGTCGTACGTCAAGCTCAAGAGTATTCATCGTAAATATATCCTGAAATTATCAAAAGTTCTCCTGTGATTGATGTATTATTATGTATGACATGTTTGGGTTGATAGCGCCGCTCCAAGTGGAACTACTTTCAATATCCGGTTAGTTTAGTGCAGTGGTTCTCAACCTCGGGGTCGGGCCCCTCCAAAGGGCCAGCAGATAAATCTAAGGGGCGAGGAGAAGATAAACAAACACGTTTTGGTACATTTATCTTTCTTTATTTTTCTTATTTAAGTTCTCTAATTTAACTTTTTAAGGCCTCAAAGCTAACTATTTGTTTATTCATTACTTTTAGATAACTATTTGTTTATTCATTACTTTTAGATAACTATTTGTATATCCATTAGCTAGTTAGCTAACTATTTGTTTATATATTACTTTTAGATAACTAGCTGTTTATCCATTAGCTAGTTAGCTAACATTTCAACTTGGTATCCATTACTTTTAGATAACTATTAGTTTATACATTAATTTTATATAACTATTGGTTTATACATTACTTTTAGATAGCTTATTGTTTGTCCATTAGTTTTACATAACTATTAGTTTATACATTACTTTTAGCGAACTATTTGTTTATCCGTTAGCTAGTTAGATAACTATTTCAACTTTGTATCCACTACTTTTAGATAACGACACAGTTTGATATCATTAAAATCCTAATATATATATATATATATATATATATATATGTGTGTTCTTCCGATTAGTTGAGCTTTCGCATAATCTTTGTTATAACCGCAGGTCGGATTATATTCTGTTGCTAACCCTGTTGTTGAACAACTTGAGGGTCTTCAGACACCCAGTTTGACCGTAGAGATACCGGATTAATCCTGCTCAACAGAAATCACGGGAACAGAGGACAACGCCGTGATCGTTGTGCGATTGCTCATCCTTCCTGCTCATCTCGAACAATGGAGGCAGGAAACAAAACCATGGCGACCACTTTAACACGGCAAGAGTGAGTGTTGTCACCGCCATGCCGACTTCCTACCAGTCCTGAGTCAATGTCCCAGTATCAGTGCTAGGAACCCGGTTGGGAGGGGGGGGGGGGGTCCGGAGATCAAGCCCCTCCCTCAGACACAGACAGGAAATCCCGTCTGGAGACGAAGGTAAACGCCAGTAAAGATTCCTCCGAGTCTGAGAGAGTTTGACTCACCGACTAATTGAAAGTAGGATGAACCACCATAACGGAAAAAAAGTTTTATTACTATTATTGTTTCTTAAGCTTAGACAACTCACAGTGTAGCTGCTCATATCAGTCTGTTTTCAAACTGGGAATTCAACTGCAACTCCCATAGAACAATGTGACTTGGAAATATTAATATTTTTAAAGATATTAGTTTTACTCTCCTTTTTATACACATTATATATAATCTTTATATACAATTCTAAACAATTCGTAATTCATCATATTTTCGTAGTTTTATGTACTATATAGTACAACTAGAAAGAGCATTTCAATCTGAAAATGCGTTGGAATGCTAACATCATTTGAATATATTGAATATGCCGAGTTTCAAAACTTCTGAAACCGACGAATGAACTCAGTCAACTATAAACCTTCTTTCTTCTTCTTCATGTTTCTGACGACGCGCTTCCTCAGAGAGAAACGCTAAACTAAAGTCGTCTTTTTATCTTTGCTCTTCATAAAAAATTCCCCTCATGCATATTTATGCTGCGACAACAGGCGGATCACTTCAAAGTGGATTTCAAGGTTCTAACAAACCAAATGCAGAACCACAGGTGTGCTGCTGGTATGTGGAGAACAGGGCTTGGGGCGGGGGGGGGGGGTCAGGGACACTCCCCCTCCCCCTCTTTCCCTCCCCACTGTGCACTCATGCAACATGAAATGTAAGAACAGGACTTGATGTATTTTGGGCTCTAAACAAACTTACTCTAATGAGGACTGCTGGAAGAAGTATTTAGTATTTATTCAAGCAGCAAAAAGACAGTGTTAGTATACTCAAAGTTAAAGTTGTATTAGTGAGATGTAGTTACAAGCAAAAGTATTCAAAATCTTAAACAACGTCAATAAAAAAAAAGTATTTATATTCTTTTGGATAGTTTGAGTTCAAAGATTTGAGGGTATTATGTGGCATGAAATGAAAATACTGAATTACAAGAATCTGAAAGTCCCGTGTTTCTGTAATCTTACAATTTAGTTTAAATCTGGTACTTTGTTGTGATTTATATATGTATTTGTTCTTTTCTTACCATGTTATACTTCTGCTCCACGACATCGCAGCGGGACAAACTAAACATTTAGTTTAGTCACTTTACAAACAAAAAAATGTTGGACACAAAACATATAGAAGAAGAAAAAAAGAGATCATAAAAAGCGTCTTTTGTTATAAATAAACTACCCAAAAGTGCTTTATTTTTATTTTTTATAAACCAATCAATTGATTGACGTATCCATGATGAAAATCACAGTAACTTCCTGCTCTGACCCACTTCAGTCAAACGAAGGGGTGAACATTATGTGTGGCGCCCTCTGCTGGAGGAAAACAAGAAGCCAAGAGGACGAGGATCATTTATAAATAAAGAACTGTAAATACAAATATATATTTTTTTAATGTATTGTTGCTCTAGATGTAAAATCACAAATTAAAAAGTGAACATTTCAGGATGTGGGCTTTCATATGTTTCACTACCTCATATTCACTCATTATTCATTTTATTTTACCCAAATTTCTGTATTTATTTAAACCACTAAATAATAATTAGAAACATTTGAAAAAATTCTATAATCAATATCTGTATTATTTTAACTGTCTGCCACTTTATGCTTCTACTTTACAACACAGAGGGACTTTTTACTCCATTTCATTTATTTAATAACTTGAGTGAATTTGGATGTTGAGATTAATAATACAAAATGTTATCAACATATAAATTATAATGTTATATCATAGATTAAGAGTAAACTTTATTGATCCTTGAGGGGGGGGGGAAGCTACATTGCAAAAGATAAAGCAATTAAAATGAGCTGCAACATTAAAGTGATGAACACATTAATGCATCAATAATTATAATAAAATAATACATCATTGCGTAATGAGTCATTCTGTATCACGAGTACTTGTACTTTGGTACGTTGATTATACTTTGATGCTACTAATACTTGAATTCCTTTGCTTCTGTTAGAAGTTAAATCTTCTGAGAAGTTTGTGTGTGTGTGTGTCGTTGTTGAGTCATTCCGTTGACCGGTTGTCATGGTAACAGGAGCGCCACACACACACACACACACGTTGATTTAGAGGAAGGTCGACCGACAAAGTAAAATGAGATGAAAGCATTCAGTTCAACTTTTTTTATATATTATTTTATAGCTCATTTGTAAAAAGAAAAGTGGTCATTGTTGAGGACCTGCATAAAACTAATGGTACCTCTTATGTCCACTTGGGGGCAGTATTGACCATATTAACCATTGAAACCATTTTAACCATTTTAACAATATTAACAATATTAACAGTAATAGTAGTATAAAAAGTATTAACAGTATTAACAATATTAACCATATTAACTATATTAACCATATTAACAATATTAACAGTATTAATCATATTAACCTTATTAACAATATTAACAGTATTAACAGGATAAACAGTATTAACAATATTTACAGGATTAACCATATTAACAATGTTAACCTTATTAACAATATTAACAGTAATAATAGTATTAACCATATTAACAATGTTAACCATATTTACAGTATTATCTGTTTGCTGTCTAGAATAATCTCTGATATACAAACAAGATTTACAAACAAGATAGACGACATACGCTCCTCCTTTACAAATCCATCTTCTATCACCTCACCAACACTAACTTCTTCATCCCCCTCTCTTTCCTCTTTCACCCCCTTGTCTCCCAATCAAGTTCTTAGCTTGGTGACCTCCGCTCGACCGACCACCTGCGCCCTTGACCCCGTCCCGTCTCCCATTCTCCAGGCTGTTGCTCCTGACCTTCTGACCTTCCTCACCCATCTTATTAACAGCTCCCTCTCAACTGGCTGTTTCCCTAACTCTCTGAAGGAGGCGAGAGTCAACCCTCTCCTGAAGAAACCCACGCTCGACCCGTCTAAAGTCAGCAACTACAGACCGGTCTCTCTTCTACCTTTTCTCTCCAAAACTCTGGAGCGAGCTATCTTGAGCCAAGTGTCCTCCTATCTCCACAGTAACAACCTTCTTGACCCTCACCAGTCTGGATTCAAGGCCGGCCACTCGACAGAGACGGCCCTCCTTGCTGTCTCTGAGCAGCTTCACACTGCTAGAGCAGCCTCTCTCCTCTGTCCTTATCCTTCTCGACCTTTCTGCAGCATTTGACACCGTGAACCACCAGATCCTGATCTCTTCTCTTCAGGACCTGGGGATCTCAGGCACTGCACTCGCTCTTTTCTCTTCCTACCTTAAAGACCGCACCTACCGGGTAACTTGGAGAGGATCTGTGTCTGATCCTTGTCCTCTCACTACTGGGGTTCCTCAAGGCTCCGTCCTGGGTCCCCTCCTCTTCTCTCTGTACACAAATTCTCTCGGCTCTGTCATTCGTTCGCATGGCTTCTCCTACCATAGCTATGCTGACGACACCCAACTGATCTTCTCGTTTCCACCGTCCGAAACACGGGTGGCGACACAAATCTCTGCCTGTCTGACTGACATCTCTCAGTGGATGTCTGCTCACCACCTGAAGATCAACCCTGACAAGACTGAGCTACTATTCCTTCCAGGGAAAGGCTCCCCCACCCACGACCTGACTATCACCTTCAACAGCTCTGTGTTGGCCCCTACCCTGACTGCCAGGAACCTCGGGGTGACACTCGACAGTCAACTCTCCCTGACGGCCAACATCGCTGCGACGACGCGTTCCTGTAGGTCCATGCTGCACAACATCAGGAGAATACGTCCTCTTCTTACTCAGAAGGCGGCGCAGGTTCTGATCCAGGCTCTGGTCATTTCACGCCTCGACTACTGCAACTCCCTCCTGGCTGGTCTACCTGCTAAGGCCATCCGACCCCTGCAGCTCATCCAGAATGCAGCAGCTCGACTGGTCTTCAGCCTCCCGAAATTCACCCACACCACTCCGCTCCTCCGCTCTCCACTGGTTACCGGTGGCTGCTCGCATCCGCTTCAAAACACTGGTCCTGGCGTACCGTGCTCTAGACGGATCGGGTCCCGTCTACATCCGGGATATGGTCACACCGTACACCCCGGCACGTTCGCTCCGCTCGGCAACAGCCAATCGACTTGTGCCTCCTGCACCTCGAGCTAATCACTCGAAATCCAGACTGTTTGCTGTCCTGGCTCCTCAGTGGTGGAACGAGCTCCCCACTGACATCAGGACAGCAGGAAGTCTCTACATCTTCCGTCGGAGACTGAAAACACACCTTTTCCGACTATATCTGGATTAAAACACAGATTAGCACTTCAGTGGCACTTAGATAGCACTTACTTATGGTACTTTTGTAGTTCGACTATGTTGAGGAAATGTTACTTCCTGTATTCTTGTTGTTCTTAGTTTGTACTCTAGGTTGAAATGCACTTATTGTAAGTCGCTTTGGATAAAAGCGTCTGCTAAATGACATATAATGTAATGTAATATAAAAATTTTAAAGACAGAAAATATATAATCCACCTTTCAGAATATCTTTGGTCTTTTTTTTGTGCCAGTGATGTAAATTGATGCAGATTTTCTCCCCACGTTGTTTCGGAGCTCGGGGAGTATCCCGTGTATTTCATTATGTTCCTGCATAAATTACTTCCTGCAGCTGCAGAGACAAAAAGACCAAATTATTCCCGACAGTGAGACTAATGACTGTATTTCTCTCTCGCCATATACGTCCAATATAACTAAATGATCTTACTGTGATGGATCGGCTGTTTGTTTACGGAGGCCTGAACTGCAGCGTCCTGTAGAGCCGAGATCAAGAAGATTAAATACATTAAATACATTAAATGAACTCCGACGTGTTTTAACTTCTCTAAGGAAACACATCTCAAATATCAGGAGAAGTTTCTGTGTGCAGCTCGTTTCCAGCAGACGAATTTACCGTTAGCTCAAATAAATCGTGAGTTATTATTCTGATATATTCAGTTTTTTGTTGAGATAATAGCTCAGTACACTCACCAATTTTTAGCATAATATTAAATGTAACGAAGCCTATTAATAAGAGTTATGTAGAGAAAAAGTAAGACAGTGAATTACAATCGAAGGAACCACTGCATTACAGTATTTACTTCCAATATGCAGATGATACTCAATTATATCTATCGATCAGACCAGAAGAGGCCAACCGGCTCGCTGAACTTCAAGATAGATAGATAGATAGATAGATATATACTTTATTAATCCCCAAGGGGAAATTTGTCGTGACAGTAGCAGCAACACACAAGAATAAAAACAAAACACAAAATATAAGAAACAGGGATGAAAGATATAGAAGTATACAAGTAAAATAAAAGTAAAATACAAAACAAAATATATATGTAAATATACAACACACATGCATACACAACACACAACAACACTGACAAATCAAATACAAAAATATTAAATATAGACAGAGTGCAAAAAGCAAAGTGTGTGTATGAGTGCAGAGCAAATGAAATGAAATGTGTGTGTATGTGTGTAGTGCAAACAAATGAGATGTGTGAAGTGCAGATCAACATAGTGTAAGTATTCAGTTATTGTTGTAGTTATTGCACTATGATCTGGCAAGAGGTGATCTGTTGGAGAGCCTCCAAGCCGTCGGCAGGTTCTCCTGTATCTGTCCTTGTGGCAGCGGAGCGTGAGGAGACGTCTGGAGAAAGTCCTCCTCTGTCCCTGTAGGAGGTGGAGAGGGTGGTCCGGGTTGTCCAATATGTACACAAGTTTCTTCAACGTCCTCCTCTCCACCACCTGTTCCAGGTGCTCAAGCATGTGTTAAAGACGTAAAAACATGGATGACCTGCAACGTCCTGATGTTAGCCCGCCCCCACCCATAGTCGGTGAGGAGCTACTAGACCAGGGGTCAGGAACCTTTTTGACTGGGAGAGCCATAAAAGCCAAATATTTCTAAATATATTTCATTGAGAGCCATATCGTATTTTTAACGGATAATAAATTAAATATGTTTTGCTTTTAATGCGACTTCTGGTGCTGCATGATGCTACGGGGGGGGGGGACTTTTTCTTTGCTCCGCTCCGATGCGCGCACACGCCGGCATCGGAGCTCTGCGGCGTGCGAGACGGCGAGCCGAGAAGTGTAACCGCGACACGTAGAGACAGAATGACATGCTGCTGGTTAGAGACGATCAATAACAGACGTTTAGTTTAATAAAAGAACAAAGACGTCTTTAAGAAAAGCACCTGACATTACTTCTGCTGTACAGGGGGGCGAGCGGAGATTTTTTTTTTTTTACAACTCAAAATTGTCTGCGAGCCATATGCCGTCACCGGAAGAGCCATATTTGGCTCGCGAGCCATAGGTTCCCGACCCCTGTACTAGACGTAGCTTCCGCTAGCTGTTTGCGAGCAGCCCCCGAGGCGCCTGAAGGCAACTGAACGACGGGATGATAAGTCCAAACAGAAGCACACGGCGCTCCGCCAACCTCTCACCAACCAGCGTCAAAGAGGAGCTTCTATTCAGTTTATTTTACTTAGACATGTGGGCCTATAGCCGCATGTCATCTTTCAACTTTAGCAGTTAGCTCAAAGCTCCTCTTTCCAACGTAGAGAGACAGGGGGAAAAAACCGATGTTACTTACAAGTCGTGAAGAAAGTAATCAGTAAATTCACATATAACTAATCATTACTTAATGATTTATTTACATTATCATTCATTCAAGCAGTAACTCATTATCATTCTAGTTCAGGAAGTATATTATTTATTAGATTCATCAATTATCAGCTGGTTCCTTAATCGATCTTTAGAAAAATATTTAGGAAGTATTTTCGTGGACTTTTTTGTAAAATGGTCAAATGGAAATGATGATGATGATGATGATGATGATGATATATTTATTTGTCGTTTGCCAGAGTACAGGTACAAAAGCATCGAAATTACAAGAAAGGGTGGATGAAAGATTACAGCATAGAAAACACCAACCCGCACATAAGCACATACATTTAGACATAACTTGCAACGAGTAGGAAGGGGGGAGGGGAGGTAATTAATGATATGCTCTGTAACTCAGTGACTCTGCTGGATTTGGGAGTTTTTAAAGGCGACCAAACGAGCAGCGTGTGATGGTTTCACACGGCGCATCGTGCATTCCCAGGTGATGTTTTGGATGTTTTATGTTTGACAAAAAACGATGTGAGCTTCACGACCGCCGACGTGCAACTGGGAAATGTTTATTATGGAAGGCGTTGGGCGTGCAGCTCCGTGTGGAGCTCTGTGCATCTGCAGTCTGCTGATAATCCGACACGGTTAATATTCACAGTGCTGAGCCGTCGGATCAGAAGAGAGAGCCTCCTGAATATCCTGGATATCCAGATTCTGTGAGCTTTAAATCAAACGAGCTCTCACACACATTAATTACACACTCTGCAGCAAAGAGACGCAGTGAATGACAGTTATCTGAGGCACGAGGAGCCCAGACGCCATCAGACATGTGCATCACACCAAACAATGGGTGGTATTTCTGCAGTTTTTACTCCATAATTAAGAAACTGTTTCATCTCAAAAATAGAAAGTGTTCATGTTCATAATACATTTGAATAAAGCAACATAAACTAAAAAACTGAATCATCATTACTCAAAGAAAAGCTGTCAAATCTCTGTTTCGTGCGACCAATAAAAGAGAAACAGTGTTAAAAAACACACATATATCAATCTCATGGTGGCGCTAGAGGAAAAGTCAGAGGATGACCAAAGTTGGGAGGATATATCCTCAGGAAACCATGAAATACTGAGTACAATTTAATGATGATTCATCCAGTAGTTGTGAAGATATTAGTCTGAACTAAAGATGTGTTCATGTTCATAATACACTTTTCAAATGCAAAAAATACACATATATCAACCTCATGGTGGCGCTAGAGGAAAAGTCAGAGGATGACCAAAGTTGGGAGGATATATCCTCAGGGAACTATGAAATACTGAGTACAATTTAATGATGATTCATCCAGCAGTTGTGAAGATATTAGTCTGAACAAAAATTGTCTTCATGTTCATAATACACTTTTCAAATGCAAAAAATACACATATATCAACCTCATGGTGGCGCTAGAGGGAAAATCTGAGGATGACCAAAGTTGGGAGGATATATCCTCAGGGAACTATGAAATACTGAGTACAATTTAATGATGATTCATCCAGTAGTTGTGAAGATATTAGTCTGAACTAAAGATGTGTTCATGTTCATAATACATCTTTCAAAAAAGTCAAAAACATATATAACCTCATGGTGGCGCTAGAGGGAAAATCAGAGGATAACCAAAGTTGGGAGGATATATCCTCAGGGAACCATGAAATACTGAGTACAATTTCATAATAATTCATCCAGTAGTTGTGAAGATATGGAGGCAAGTAATCCCCTCAAAGTGGTGAATTGGATTCAAAATGTCGGCTTGTTTTCTCTCGTGATTCACTTCCTTTGATCTGATTCGCCGCCAGAGGACAACCGGCGGTGGGAAAGCGATGGTAACCGCGGCCGACGGGCCACTCTCATCATTCTCACCACTCTCGTCTTGAGAACCGCGACACGGGGAAACGATATTTATGTTCTCGTGCTCTGAGAGTTGAATGATTGTCGTTAAAAAAAAACCCACGCGCTTCAATTCATCAGGATGGCCGGCGGCTCGGCGGGTGGAAATAAACCTTCACTCCGCAGCGCTGGGTCCACGATGCGCCCGGAAGAAATATCTGGAGCGAGAGAGCGAGAGAGCGAGAGAGCGAGAGAGCAAGAGAGCGAGTGTCAGGGTGCAATTCATTTTCCTGCCGTGCACGTGTCCACGCGGCGGCGTGTCTTCGCTACACGTGGACGTTTCTGCTGGTCCGATGTGGAGCTGGATGTTTACTCTCTGTGGTCCCAAAATGAAAAAGCACAGATGTTCAGTGGACACTCTCCACCTGACGTAGTTTCTGGTGTGTGTGTGTGTGTGTTGGGGAGAGGAATTTAAAGAGCGCATTATTTGACCCAGGAGGCTGAAGGACTGAGGAAAGACCAGTTTGGAGAGTTCTCATCGGCTTTGTTGCGTAATCCCTCAGGAGTCACTGACATGCTGCAGGATGTTTAGAGACTATGAGGAGAGAGGCACATGAAGCAGAGGCTTCTATACAACCAGAGGAGTCGCCCCCTGGTGGTCAGGAGAGAGAATGCAGCTTTAACACACGAAGCAGAGGCTTCTATACAACCAGAGGAGTCGTCCCCTGGTGGTCAGGAGAGAGAATGCAGCTTTAACACATGAAGCATAGACTTCTATACAACCAGAGGAGTCGCCCCCTGGTGGTCAGAAGAGAGAATGCAGCTTTTAAAAACACTCTCCCCCCCCCCCCCCCCCCTGCTTCGGCCTCTCACAGATTTCCATCGGGCTGGAAATTGAGTCGGGTTATCTGAGGAGAAGATTAAAAACACTGGACGTCAGCCAAGGGGACTGGGAATCATGGCACTGCACTGCATTCTGGGTAATTTCCTCCATAACCTTGACTGAAGGACTCTCAGCTGTTCTGTTGTTGTTCTTGTTGTTTTTTATCTGGTGGGAAACAAAAAGCAAGTGAGGACAAACGTGAGGCACTTAGTGCTGCACCCTTAATGTAATGGAGGGCTTTCAGGTGTGTCTGATAATGTGTGTGTGTGTGTGTGTGTGTGTGGGGGGGGGGGGGGGTATTTAAAATGTGACTTGAAGATGCTCAGAGATGCTCTCAGACAGATTCACATGGCCACAACTGTCATATTTAACCAACAAACGAAATCCTCTCCCCTGAGACCTAATTCCTTCGTCTACAGAATAACAATCTGCTCCGATGACTCAGGACGCCATAAAACGAGCCTCTGACATCATGAGACGTCCACCGTGTGGCGAGGACCTGCAGTCAGGTGTTCTGTACTGCTCATTGTTTAGTATTTATTAATGACCTTTGACCTGGTCAGTTTTTGTTCATATATTTTTTTTAAAGAAGAAATATATATTTATATAATAACATATATATATATATTTAAATATATGTTTATTTAAAAAAATAAGTTTAAATAAACTTTTTTTTTACAAAATAAAAGAAAAAGATTGAAAACAAAATATAAATAAATATAAATACAAATATATTTATTTAAAATAAATAAATAAGTATATATATATATTAAAATATATATATTTATTGAAATATATATTTATAAAAAATATAAAAAATGTAATTACATAATGTTTAAAAAATAAAATCAAATATAATAAAAAGATACAAAATACAAATAAATACAAATATATAAATTTTGTGACTTTATTTGTCACTTCCATAGTTATTTTAACCCAAAATACAATCTTATTTTCCACCTAACGAGGTATTTTTTGGTGCTTAAACTTAACGGAGTTTGATTCCTGTGAATAAGGAAGTTTATTTTGAAAAGACAGACATGTAAATGCTTTAGAAACATGGATACGTTGTTTTATTAGTTAATAATGAAAAAGGAGCAGTGAACGGCAATCTGCAACTTTACCACTAGATGGCAGTGAATCCTCGGCACTGCTCCTTTAAGGAACATTTAGGATATGGTTAAAAGAAAAAAGTGAAATGGGAACACGGAAAACCTAAAAGACGCTTTGCTGATATCAGTGAGTGTGAAAAATAGTTTTTTGGGCTTATTTGAATTTAAAAATAATCAAATAATCAATTTGATTCGAACAGAGACACAAGGAGGTCAAACTATTTAATATATCACAACAACAAATGATGCAAAAGTCATATTTTTTTCAATGATATCGTGATCCGTCAGATTTCTCATTGCATTTGCTTGATTTAATTAAACAATAATGTCAAAAAAAGTTCTTATTTACCCTCCGTATCACGGCCACAGAGCCCGAAGCCTTCAACTGATCCCGGTGATCATTAGCTGCACAGATACATAATCAATCCACCAATAACGATCTCTTTGCATGAGCTCTTTTGACTCAGCACCTTTCATTCACTCACTGCAAACAGGGAACTATTGATTCAGATGTGAACGTCACAGATTCATCCAGAACATGTTGTGCTTTGATTTCTGCCTGTCCTCGTGCTGCATTCGAGGACCTGGGAATTATTATCAAGAAAACACCAAAAAAACACCACAACATTTATTGAAATACTCCTTGATGGATTTTCAGAACAAAAGTGTTTAGGAAACATTTGCAGTCAGTTACAGAATCCATGAATTTAACATTTATATGATATAATACTTCCTTATCCTACATATTCTCAGAGAAATAAACCTATATCCTTACTTATTATTCTCATATTAATCCATTATCTACCTGCTTTTAATGGTTCTAAGTCACTAGAGTGCTACAGGAAAGATGATTATTTTTTCAGGTCAACAGGAAGTTCCTCCAAAAAAAGGCCAACGACATTTTTTAATTGGAATAAACAGACTTTAAAGGCAATAAAGGAACTCCACCACGGTCACATGACTTCCTGTCTCCAGCACTGAGTTAGGAGGACTCGTTGTCCTGTGAGGACATTTAATCGTCTTATTAAAACTTATTTTTTAAGGCATGGAAAAGCTTTAAAATCCACCAAAGGGGCGTTCACTGACCTATTTCATGACCTAATTCACTCAATCTGATGATGTTTTTTATTTCTAATTTTTTTAGTTTTTTACGGTTTACTTATTTTTTTACCGCTGCTGTTTAATTATTTATTGCGCTTGTATTTTTTTATTTTTTTTATACTTTGCTCTTGAAAATAAAGGATTATGTTATTTTATTATTATTTTATCTTAACAAAAGAGAGATCTTTGACTTTTATTGCCACAGACTGCTTCTCTGTTTTTGTTCTCCGTTCAAATATATAAAAATAACGTGAAACTTTACCTCATCAAGAACCACTTTGGGATATTTGTTTACATTTTTGGTGTTGTGTATATTTTGAATGTTACTCTTTCTTAATTTTCTTATTTTTTATTATATTACTGTTATTGTATCTTGTTTGATCTTATTTTATTTGACTTTATCTTACATTAATTCGTCTTATTTTATATCTTGTCTTATCCTATTTAATCTTACCTTACTTTATCTTATCTTAAATGTGTATCTTGTCTTATTTGTTCTCATCTCACCCGGTTGTAGATTATATTAAATTCCTACGTTACGTGAACGCAACACCGTCGCAGAGGAGCGCACCGCCGCTCTGCGCTCTGATTGGCCGTCGGCGGCGGGTGGGCGGGGCCTCGCCCGCAGGAGGAGAAGACGAAGCAGCCGAGACAATAGAGAGACGGAGCGGCTCGAGGGAGAACCGGCAGCGGGGGAGACGGCGACCGACAGCGGCGGGGCAGACGAGCGGAGGTCGGGAAGGAGGAGAAGAAGAAGGAGAAGAAGAAGAAGAAGAAGAAGAAGAAGAAACGAAGCGTCGGCGTCCTCTTTTCTCTCAAACACGCAGGTGTCTGGGCGGATTGACAGGTTGCATGCAGCATATTTTGAAAGGTAAGATCAGATAACTGCTAATTAAATGCTCGTTTGTGTCTTTGAATGTGTTTTATTTGTATTATTATCATGCATTGATTCTCAGATTGGGGTCGGTCACGTCACGTCTTTGTGCTACAAAGCATACACGCCTCCGTTGTTAATTCATCTGTTTTAAATCTGATTTATTTCAATTATGAATCGCATTTTAAATAATTTATAATTTAAAAGTCAGAGTCCGTGTGGCTGAGCAGAACAATGGAGCTGCCGTCAACCTCCTCTCTTGCTCATCTGTAGCTACGTCACTGTATTTGGGATTTAAAAAACATTTTATTGATCACGTTATTAATTTGCAAACGTGCTCACGTGCACGCGCATACGTGTCTTTGCGTGTGCATCGATTGCGCTGCTTTGTGTCTGCAGAGCTGGTTCATGATGTCTTTGTGCTGCAGCTTCTCATGACTCCCCCCCCCCCCCCCCCCCCCCCCCCCAGACTGTAAACAATGACACTGACATCAGCCTCGTGAAGGATGAGACGCTGTGGGTGCTCAACATCTTCATTATCTTCTATTTAAATTATTTTGTATTAATGGGAACTCTTTGTTTTTTTGGGAGCTGAAATGGCATAAAAAAGCGTTTTGATCCCTCAGACTGGGCGGCAGAGATTATGGAGTCTGGTCTCATATCCGAAATGATGAGTCCATTAATCCATTATTTGATTGGCATAAATATGATCTACTATTGTACGATTTAATACTCGGTTTATCCTTTTAGGTGTTTTCAAAGCACAAAAAGTCAAAATAATGTTCCGAATACTCAAATGAAGGTTTACATCCACACAGCTTGCAGCTTTAATCAATTAATTGGAAGAACAATCGTTGAATTTAATCGTTAACGATCTATTTCGTCGGCAACTTTGCCGCCTTTGACCTCCGTTGTCTTCAGGATTTGGTCTTTTCATTTGAATGCAACACGACCTTTGAATGTCGCGTCGGGTTCCCGCTCGAACCGCCGGCAAATGGATAACGTGAATAAGAGTCTGTTGTGGGCGTGGCCTCCCGTACGTTACATTAAGTGTCAATAGAAAGAGAATTCATTTCCTGAAGGCTTTTTAAATATTGCTTCGTTTGGATCTTTTCTTTCTTTTAAACTCGTATTTGTGAAGACAGCCGTTGACGTCACTGTTCCACACAGTCGGCCTACGTACGCGTTTTTACGGGACCCTCTGAAAATGCACGTTAATTTAACGGAGAACTCGAGACGGTGTCGAAAATCCAGATTTCCACGATTTTAACATGTTATCTCCGGCATAAAGAAGCACGTGTGGAGGATCTAGTGACCTCTAGTGGTGAAGTTTCATATTGCATCCACCTGATTTTAAACGACGGCTACCGTTGACGTCATTGTTCCACATACTGGCCCTACGTACACGTTTTTACTGGAGCGTTCCACAAGAAGTCACCGTGGCGCAGCAGGTCGCCCTCTTATCCGAGGAGTCGTTGGTTCGATTCCCGGATCCACAAGTCCGCAAGAGTTTGCTACCGATTTACGAATGATGACATGTGGTGTAACTGGCTCTGAAAATACAGTTTCATTTACAGTGAAGTGTAAAAGAAATTCCAGATTTAACATGTTAAAATATCTCCGGCGTAAGTGTGCATGTGCGGAGGATCTAGTGACATCTAGTGGTGATGCTGCATATTGCACCCGGCTGATTTAACGCCGCACACCGGGGCTCCACGACAGCGACAGATGGTTTAATTTCCCTCACGTGAATCTTTTAATTCAACAGCGTCGCCACAAATCTGATGTCTTCAGTCAGAAAGACATAATAAAAATAAATACAAAATAATTCACAAGACTCAGAGCTCTGTTTTTATTCATGGCCGTCCCGATTCTCTTCTTTTTTTTTTGCGTACACACCGCCACCCTGCAGACGGAGGATCACATGTTCAGAGAAGAGGAGGAATGATGAAGGAGAAGAACAAGAAGAGATAAAAGCAGAGAAAGGGCGGTACCTTTTCCACTGGGGGGCTGGGTTGGCATTAAAGGCGCCCGGTGATGTGCCGCCACAGAAGCCCGTGTGCTCGTAGATGCCGGTTTGAGCCTCGCTGCTTTGATGTGCGGTGCGAGCCGACGGCCCGAGCAGCACAGCGAGGAAAGAGGGAGCGAGGAAAGAGAGGAAGAGAGGAAAGAAGACAGAGCTGCTCGTGGTGAAGAAATAATCTCCCTGGTTCTGTCATCTCAGATTCAGAGAGTGACATTTTACACAGAAGAGGAGACCTGAAGT
The DNA here is from genome assembly GCF_029220125.1 of Pseudoliparis swirei. Taxonomy (NCBI): domain Eukaryota; kingdom Metazoa; phylum Chordata; class Actinopteri; order Perciformes; family Liparidae; genus Pseudoliparis; species Pseudoliparis swirei. The sequence goes on along the minus strand of NC_079410.1, from coordinate 3,341,615 downwards.
CCTGCAGAGACTGGGACCAGACCTGAAGTCCTGCAGAGACTGGGACTAGACCTGAAGTCCTGCAGGGACTGGGACCAGACCTGAAGTCCTGCAGAGACTGGGACCAGAGAGGGAAGCCTGGAAAAGGTCGAGACGCTCCAGGTTCGATTGTGTAGCTTCGCCTTCGTGGATAAACTTGAAAAGGGAACGCGCGTCTCTATGTGCATTTAAAAAAATGTGGCACTCCATATGGGATTTTCTGAATGTGGTTAAAAAAAAAAATACAATCAGATAGAGGGAACATCTTTTCATAAAAGGCTGACTAATTTGTGCCATCTTAATTCTTTCAACTTTTTATAGTCCGAGCCGTTGCATGATTAAATAATGTTGTACTTTATTAATGTAACTGTGACCAAGATGCAGCTGGGGCCACAGGAACATAAATACATATACAGTATATACATACACATACACACACATGATGAAGAACCCAAATGCATTAGAGGATATTTGGTAATTTGCCAAAAAAACTCAGACGCACTTTTTGCAGCTGCAAGAACATTTAATTCAAAACTTACAGAAAACAAGTGTAAAAAAACCAACACACCATGAATCTGAGTTTATGAATCTATTTATTCATTTCAAGAGAGACAAAGAGTTCAGTTTTACTGACTTTTATTAAAGAACATGAATTTTCTTTTTCATTCCTGAAACAATAAAAAACAAAACGCGTCCGTTCTTACCTTTAATAATTTATATATATATACAGTATAATTTTAGAGTGATTTGTACATTACTCAAAAAAATAGATATAAAAAAAAAAATTTGATATTTACAACAAATTGCAAAAATAGATATTTTCAATAAATTGCATTTCCCAAAGTTCAATTGTTCTCTTTGGTTGTTTTTACAGTGGACAAACTGTAAAAGAACAACTTTTCTTTTGCAATCCAAAGCAGGCATGGCTGCTGCAGGATGAGGAATAAAAGCTCTAGAACACAGAGCCATGGTCCCCTTCAGGTGTGAGACCGATGTTTATATATTTCTACTGGTTTTAATGCACAAATGGAAAATGCCCGTCCAGTAAAGACGGGTGAACTGAAGCAGACTTATTGTGCATCGTCAGAAGATCCTCTGAGCCGCATCGCGAGGCTCGTTGCCTGCGTGGGAACACCAAAACCAGTTAAAACCAATCTGCTCCGGTATCTTCAGAGGACGGGTGATAAAAGAACAAAGAAACCGGCTGTCAAGTTTCATGTGGAAGATGAACTGGACGTTGTTGTTGTGAATTGTTTGTCTGTCCGCTGTGCGTTTGTTTTACTGACCTTGTCAGACGGATGCTGACGGACAGCCGGCTCCTTCGGGTTCTGCCGACTCGTCGTTTTTATCTGCTCGGCGCCGTTTGAGTCCGGGGACGTTTCCTAAACCCTCCGTGTCTGCAAGGCGACTTTTAAGCTGCTGTCAATCATTTTAAATGATGACGTGTTTTGTTTTCTCTCAGTGCGATCGATATACGTGAAGACGGTTTAAATCAATGAGTCTCAAAAGTATTGATTGCATTATGTTACGTAAGAACGCGTCAAATTTCATCAGGCGTGAAGAAAAGATATATAGATTTTGACGTAAAAATACAAAGAATATTTGCACATGTTAAATATGACAACTCGACGAGGAGTGTGATCTTTATTTGTTGCTTAAAGTAACATTTTCGGGTCCTATAAAGTCAAAGTATTATTACTTAAGTATTTATGTTTTTAACTTTCTTTTGCACTAAATCTTAGAGGCAGATATTGTACTTGTGTGATATTATCTCCATCGCTGCGTTCCCGCCTCTCTACCCGCGTTCCCGCCTCATTCGCCGCGTTCCCGCCATTATTAATGAGACGGTATCAATGCTGCGGCGGGCGTCTCTCCTGTCCTGCCGGCTCGCTGTGGAAGCAGACAGACGGGCAGAAGGAGGAAGGTGAGACAGGTTTGCTGAGATTTGGAAGCCAGCCGGCGCGAAGGAGCGGAATTAGACTTTCAGTACATCGGCTCCACAAATAGCTCCGTGGTTCTCGTCTCGCTCGCGGTTCGACTTTTTCTTCTTCCTCAACCTGCAGTACAATGTGCACGTAAAATACAATGTGTACAGTGTGTACAATGTTAATGTATAATACAATGTGTACATGCAATACAATGTGCACGTATAATACAATGTGCACAATGTGCATATACAAGACAATGTGTAGCTCCAATACAATGAGCGTCACCTCCTTCCGGCTCCTCCCGACCCTCAGGAACACCGACCCCCCGACCCCTCGCCCCCCCGGCTCCGACGCTCCACCGCGATGAGCTCCTCGCCCCGCGGCGCCTCCATCGACATCCTGGAGGAGCTCCAGCTGATCGCCGCTCAGAACCTGGAGAAGCTGGACATCAACAAATACTACGAGGTGGTCGGGGAGCTCGGGAAGGGAACCTACGGCAAGGTGGACCTGGTCGTCCACAAGATCCGAGGTACGCCTCGAGTTTAAATACTTCTGTGACGCTCGTTTTACAAGACGTATAAGTTGATGAATAGAACAACTATGCTGACATATTTAAAGTTTCAGTGTGGTATTAGTACATTTAAGTGAAGGATGTCAAAACGAGTTCACACGAGAGGATTTAAGAGACGGCAGCGATTCATTCAGATTTGAATTATTAATCACATTTTGATATTTTTAATTAAGTTTCATTCAGGCAATTAGGCGGCTGTGAAATAAATCACTTTGATATGTTGAGAAAATAAATTATATATATATATAAATATATTTATTTATATAAATATATTTATACTGATATAAATATGTATTTATATATTTACATATGTAAATTTATTTATATATGTGTGTATATATATATTTAAATATACATATTTATATATATATAACACAACACAATCTTTATTTTATTTTTTCTTCAGGCACAAAGATGGCACTGAAGTTCCTGAGGAAGAAGAGCACGAAGTTGCGCAGCTTCCTGCGTGAGTACAGCGTGTCCCTGTACCTGTCGCCCTGCCCCTTCATCATCAACATGTACGGCATCGCCTTCGAGACGGACGAGTACTACGTCTTCGCTCAGGAGTACGCGCTGGCCGGGGATCTGTTCGACATCATCCCGCCACAGGTGAGAGGACCATGTTTGTTTTTAAGGTTTTAGGAAAACAGGAACTGCTTGTGGCTACTTCGGCATATTTATAATAAATATGAGGAAATACAAGCTGGAAAAAAAAAGGGTCTAATTAGGACATAATCAATTAAACTTTTAATTCAAATGGTACAAAACATGAAATAGAATACAATACATTTAAAATACATAGACCTACGAATGACTCATAGACAGCTGGTAGCGCGTAGAAATACTCTTTGTCTAATAAAAACATGATTATACATTTTCTGAGTCATTAACCCAGCATAGTTATACATAATATTTATTAAAATAGCTCATAACGTATTTACTCCTGCAGCCAAACATTTCACTGGCTCTACTCTATATATACATATATTTATATATATACATATTTAAATATGTATATATATATATACATATAAATATGTATATATATTTAAATATGTGTACATATACATATTTAAATATGTATATATATACATTTAAGTATGTATATATATATACACATTTATATATATATTTTAACATGTGTGAGTGTATACTAATAGTAAAAGTAAACCGTGAGCTGATGGGGTCTCCTTGTCTGTCCCCCCCCCCCCCCCCCTCAGGTGGGTTTACCTGAGCCGGTGGCGAAGCGCTGCGTCCACCAGGTGGCGCTCGCGCTGGACTACCTGCACTGCAAGAAGCTGGTCCACCGGGACATCAAGCCCGAGAACATCCTCCTGTTCGACAAGGAGTGCCGCCGCGTCAAGCTGTCCGACTTCGGCATGACGCGGCGCGCCGGCTCCCCCGTGAAGCGCGTGAGCGGCACGATCCCGTACACGGCGCCGGAGCTGTGCGACCCCGCGCGGCACGAGGGCTTCCGCGTGGACGACAGCACGGACGTGTGGGCGTTCGGCGTGCTGCTCTTCTGCATGCTGACTGGCAACTTCCCGTGGGAGAAGGCCATGCCCGACGACAACTTCTACGAGGAGTTTGTGCGCTGGCAGTGCCTCCGCCGCCGCGCCGCCGCCGCCGCCGTGCCGTCGCAGTGGCGCCGCTTCACCGACGAGGCGATGCGCATGTTCCGCAGGCTCCTCTGCGTGGAGCAGGAGCGCCGCTGCTCCGTCAAGGAGGTCTTCAGCTACTTCAACCTGTGCTGGATGTTGGACACGGAGAACGGGAACGCGAGCGGCGGCGGCGCGGCGAACAGCGCGCCTCCCCTAGACATCGCCTCCTCCGCCTCCTCTTCGTCATCGGAGGACGACGCGTTAGCGGACAGGCTGAAGCGGCAGAGCCTGTCGCCCGCGGCGACGGCGAAGGGGAGCGTCGCGATGGACACGCACTACTCCTCCGCCAACAGTTCGCCGGCCTCCACCGGCGGCTACGAGCGCGTCAACCGGGAGAACAATGAGAGGGGGCGCCTCCTGGTGGCCACGCCCATCGAGATCTGCGTGTAGGCGGCGTGCGTTACGCGTGAGTGAGACCGAGGAGGAAATAAAAATCCCTCCAAAGATGAAGAAGAAATATTAAAAAGAAGAAGAAGTGTTGCGCCTGAGCGTCGGGATCGACCCCCGGTCACGCGCCTCGTGTTGATCTCACTGGACAACAATGTCCAGAACAATGAAGCAATATGTTTAAATGATTGGAAAGTCCACCAAATAACCGGGAAGGCTTTCGAAAGAGGTCGAGGGCAGCGTGGTGTTTGGTAGACATGTTCCTGTAAAGTGTTTTTGTTTATGTAGTTAAATTATTTATTTCTAGCAGATGCATATATTTATGATTTGTTTTATCACAAACCCACATTGTTCTTTTAATATTTGTCATGTTGTGATTTCGAATTAAAAAAATTAATAAACAGACTGTTAGTTCTATGACTAAAAAATTTCTTTTTCCCTTTTTGATGCCTCAACCAATCGGCTATGAGCGTCTGGAAACGCCCCCTAGTGGTATGAGTGTTAATTGGCTCTTGTTTTACTCTTCTAGCCCCGCCCCCATGAAACTACAGCACACCTGGACTTTACCTGCATGGCTTCAGCCAATTACCTTTTAGGGTAAGAGATACTGAACATTAAAAAAAATAAAAAGTAATATCTTTCACTGAAATCCTAGCAAATATGATATTTCTATGAAGCAAAATGTCAACGATAAATCATAATTTTTCTTCAGCTCAAATGTAAAAAGTACAAAACCAATCTGTCTACCACAGAAACATAAATTATATATATACATACGCACACATGATGAATAACACATCTGCATTAAGAGGATATTTGGATATTTGCCCAAAAAACATTGTTCAAAACTTACATAAAACAAGTATAAACCCCGCCCAAAAAACAGCATGAATCTGAGTTTATAAAATCTATTTTTCTATTTCAAGAGAGACAGAGTTCAGTTTTACTGACTTAAAGAACCTGAATTATCTTTTTCATTTTTCAAACAATAAAAAACAAAACGCGTCCGTTCTTACAACCTTAAATAATTTATTTATATATATACACAAGTATATATGAATAATTATATTTAATTATAATTACACATGTAAATAAATATAATTATATATATATATAATTATATAAATATATATAGGGGAAGGTAAAGCTGCAGAACGCGGTTTTAGCTCCACGTGGCTCAGAAATACATATTTATATTAAAAGGATCAATTCAACATAATCACAAAAAATAGTTTCCTGCATTCATCAGCCTATATGTTATGTTTTTATAAATCTATTTAATAGTCTAATAGTTTGTTTTGTTTACGACCAATAAATAATAATAATAAAACTAGACGAAGCAAATCTTTAACTGCAAGAAGCTGGAATTCTTTTCAATTAAAATCACAATTAAAATAGTTTTCTTGGTGATTTAGTTTAACTGGCCCTTTAAAATAAACAAAACAATCAGAGAACTTCCCCGACTCGACCACGGGACATTGAACGCTGCCGTTTACGAGACATTTCTGCTTTTTCTTTCACGTTTCAATCAAAAAATTCCCCCGGAAACAAAAAGTGCTTCAAATAACTTGAATGTCCAGTTCGTGGTCTTAAAACTTAAATAATAAGAGTAAAAAATAACAACCGATAAAGTGCCTAGTGGCCGGTGGCTGCAGCTTTATGAACATATTTATGTTACGGGTTTTTGTGATGACTGAAAAGAAGAGAAGAGAAGAAAAAAGGGGAGTAGAGGACTCTTATAAAAGAATGAATGAAGCTCATTTAAACATGTTCAACTAGAACGGGCACTCGGTAGAGTGCATACCACAAGATTGGGCATTGAATTATTAACATTTTGGCATTAGTTTTATGCCAATTGGATAAAAATTGACCACGCTATGGTAAAAAGATTTTGACCTTTTCATGACCTTGACCTTTGACCCGACGGATCCCAAAATCTAATCAAATGGTCCCCGGATAATAACCAATCATCCCACCAAATTTCATGCAATTTTAATACTTTTTTAGTTATGCGAGTAACACTCATACAAATAAATAAATAAATACACGGCGATCAAAACATAACCTTCTGCATTTTCAATGCGACGGTAATTAATACAAATGTGTTTGTGGATGGAGGAACACACACACACACACGATTGATCCGTCTTTGATGTGAAATTAATTTGTGTTTTTTCTTTTTTTGTTTAAACCAGTCGAGGAGCTCTGTGGATCATTCTGGAAGAACAACAACAAAGATATTACATTGACATTAAAAGAATACATTTGAATATTTTCTTGTTTGTTTTAGTCTGAAAAAGTATTAAAATAAAAATAAGTTAAGTTATTTATTAAAGCTCACTCCACTAACGATCCTTAAAGGAGTTGGAAAGATTAAAAATAAAGGTAAATAATGTTCTAAAAAGAACAAGAGAAGTATTTGGGACGATTAATAAATTTATAAATACTTTATATATATATAAAGTCTATATATAACATTTGAATATAAAAAATCGATTGTTTAAATATCACAAACCTCCAGTTCCCCCCGAATGTCTTTCACGTCATCTCCTGTGTTGCCTGGTGACCACCGTCAACAGTTTGTTCTGTTGGACACAAACAAACAAACAAACACATGTAAACAAATAAACACCCTGAAGGAATCACTAGTGACCCCTAGAGGTCATAAAGCTCCTCACACTTTGAAATGAATCACTAGTGACCCCTAGAGGTCATAAAGCTCCTCACACTTTGAAATGAATCACTAGTGACCCCTAGAGGTCATAAAGCTCCTCACACTTTGAAATGAATCACTAGTGACCCCTAGAGGTCACACGGCTCCTCACACCTTAAATGAATCCCTAGTGACCCCTAGAGGTCACGCGGCTCCTCACACCTTAAATGAATCACTCGTGACCCCTAGAGGTCACACGGCTCCTCACACTTTGAAATGAATCCCTAGTGACCCCTAGAGGTCACACGGCTCCTCACACCTTAAATGAATCACTAGTGACCCCTAGAGGTCACACGGCTCCTCACACCTTAAATGAATCACTAGTGACCCCTAGAGGTCACGTGGCTCCTCACACCTTAAATGAATCACTAGTGACCCCTAGAGGTCACACGGCTCCTCACACCTTAAATTAATCACTAGTGACCCCTAGAGGTCATAAAGCTCCTCACACCTTAAATGAATCACTAGTGACCCCTAGAGGTCACGTGGCTCCTCACACCTTAAATGAATCCCTAGTGACCCCTAGAGGTCACACGGCTCCTCACACCTTAAATTAATCACTAGTGACCCCTAGAGGTCATAAAGCTCCTCACACCTTAAATGAATCCCTAGTGACCCCTAGAGGTCACACGGCTCCTCACACCTTAAATGAATCACTAGTGACCCCTAGAGGTCATAAAGCTCCTCACACCTTAAATGAATCACTAGTGACCCCTAGAGGTCATAAAGCTCCTCACACCTTAAATGAATCACTAGTGACCCCTAGAGGTCATAAAGCTCCTCACACCTTAAATGAATCACTAGTGACCCCTAGAGGTCATAAAGCTCCTCACACCTTAAATGAATCACTAGTGACCCCTAGAGGTCATAAAGCTCCTCACACCTTAAATGAATCACTAGTGACCCCTAGAGGTCATAAAGCTCCTCACACCTTAAATGAATCACTAGTGACCCCTAGAGGTCATAAAGCTCCTCACACCTTAAATGAATCACTAGTGACCCCTAGAGGTCATAAAGCTCCTCACACCTTAAATGAATCACTAGTGACCCCTAGAGGTCATAAAGCTCCTCACACCTTAAATGAATCCCTAGTGACCCCTAGAGGTCATAAAGCTCCTCACACCTTAAATGAATCCCTAGTGACCCCTAGAGGTCATAAAGCTCCTCACACCTTAAATGAATCACTAGTGACCCCTAGAGGCAGGGCTCCAGACTAACTTTTTTAACTAGGAGCACAGTGGCCCCTAACTTAAAATGTTAGGGGCGCAAGCAGAAAATTTAGGGGCGCACACAGGGTTTTCCTGAGTGATCAGCAGCTGGCCGCTCTGTCATGATGCGCGCACACATCCGCGCACACGGGTAAGCACACTCCTCACTAGCACCCCCTCCCCCGTTAACAACTCTTCTCGGCTCGCCCAAATTTTCTCTATGCAGGAAAAACCCTGCGCACAGTAGAAATCGACTTGCAAAGTTTTCCCATCATTTCTACTGTATTACTGATACATAATTTGACAATATACAATCTTATGCCTTTTTGCCTTCATGAACTGCAAAACATTCACAACAGAGAACTCTTCAGAAGTTACTGTATTGAGTTTAAACATATTTTAAGAAAAAACATACCTTGAGCATGTGCATGTTGCACTTCGATGTGGCCAATCAAAACATTTGTTGGTTTCTAGAGATGCACCGATCAGGTTTTTGGTGCCGATCACCGATCACTGAAATCAGTATCTGCCGATCACCGATAATACCGATCACGGTGTCGATTGAAGCATTCTATTTTTTGTGTAGCATTATTGCTATGAGGACTATGAGGAAATACATATATAAAGCAACTCAAACATTAAAGAAATTACAGATTTCTTTAAACATTTAGGACTTTACTTTGAAAATGTCCTAATTGATACATTACAATTGTTTGATTGCTATTGTAGGATTTCAGATATGTATGGAACACATCTGCATCATTCATTTCCTGGAACTCTTGGGGAAATCTATATACAGGACTTTTCTTAACATACACAAGTCTGACTAATTTTTATAAACTCTTCCTTGGTCCAGTAAAAATGTTCTAATCTTAGCATATGTTAAGCTAAATCTCAGAAACGATCTCTAAAGATACAAAATCAGTTCATTGTTTACTTTTATATGTTCGTGTATGATTTGTCGACATCTTATTTTCAAAAACGGCTGTTGTTTCACGTGGTTCTTTACGCTAACTTTGCAAAACCGGATGTTGTCACTTAAATCCTTCCGCTAACTTTCTCAAAACCCTCGCGCGCTCCCGATCGAATGTGTTTACCGTGAGCATCAGTCTGTAGGGGCAGACATGTGAGAGTCGGCTGAGTCGACCCAGAGATTCAACTCGGGGGACGCCGCTCGGTGGTGAGGATCCCCTCGTGGACCTCTCACTCTGCGGCCCTCGCCCTCGTTGTGTCTCCGCTGCGGTGCGCCTCTTTTCACACATTAGCCCCCCCCCCCCCACACACACACAGGCCAGCCTTCTTCTTCGGTTTTCGTCTCCTTTCTTCTTCTTCTGGAGTTAATGTCGGTTAGCAAACCAGTCATTCAGGCATTACCGCTAACTATAGTGGGCTGAAGTGTAGAACAAGTTTGTCAGCAACAAATATTTAATAACAAAAACAAAAAAAATCTGCTAATTTACTGGTCGCGCATGCGCGAGTTGATGAAAAATTTACTCGCACTGTGTCTAATTTTAGGCGCAAAATGCGACCATTTGGTCGCAGTCTGGAGCCCTGCCTAGAGGTCATAAAGCTCCTCACACCTTAAATGAATCCCTAGTGACCCCTAGAGGTCATAAAGCTCCTCACACCTTAAATGAATCCCTAGTGACCCCTAGAGGTCACATGGCTCCTCACACCTTAAATGAATCACTAGTGACCCCTAGAGGTCACGTGGCTCCTCACACCTTAAATGAATCCCTAGTGACCCCTAGAGGTCACGTGGCTCCTCACACCTTAAATGAATCACTAGTGACCCCTAGAGGTCACGTGGCTCCTCACACCTTAAATGAATCACTAGTGACCCCTAGAGGTCATAAAGCTCCTCACACCTTAATTGAATCCCTAGTGACCCCTAGAGGTCATAAAGCTCCTCACACCTTAAATGAATCACTAGTGACCCCTAGAGGTCATAAAGCTCCTCACACCTTAAATGAATCCCTAGTGACCCCTAGAGGTCATATGGCTCCTCACACCTTAAATGAATCACTAGTGACCCCTAGAGGTCACGTGGCTCCTCACACCTTAAATGAATCCCTAGAGGTCACGTGGCTCCTCACACCTTAAATGAATCACTAGTGACCCCTAGAGGTCACATGGCTCCTCACACCTTACATGAATCCCTAGTGACCCCTAGAGGTCACACGGCTCCTCACACCTTAAATGAATCCCTAGTGACCCCTAGAGGTCACACGGCTCCTCACACCTTAAATGAATCCCTAGTGACCCCTAGAGGTCACACGGCTCCTCACACCTTAAATGAATCCCTAGAGGTCACACGGCTCCTCACATCTTAAATGAATCCCTAGTGACCCCTAGAGGTCACGTGGCTCCTCACACCTTAAATGAATCACTAGTGACCCCTAGAGGTCGCGTGGCTCCTCACGCCTTAAATGAATCACTAGTGACCCCTAGAGGTCGGACGGCTCCCTGACGGAGGTTCAAACTGACCTTATGCTCCGGACATCTAATGGAGAAGTTTTCCTCGTTCAACACGCAGCCTGAAAAAAAAACAGACGCACAGAATAAGATTTAAAAAGCGTAAATGCACACGCGTGTTCAGGCTCCACTGCACACGCGTATTCAGGCTCCCCGTGTTGAACGTTACCCGACTGGATGGCACATCTGTAGTGATAATTTCGGGGACAGGCCTTCTGGAAACATCCCATAATTGCACCAGTTTGTTGGCACGACGAACATTTCTGAAAGAAAAAGAGAATTATGAGACGCAGGATCTCAAAAATATATAATAAATGCATTTTAGTGAAATAACACGCCCTCAAATTGTCTGTTTCTGTATCACTAGGAAAAAAAAAATTAAATAGAAAAAAAATCTGTTAATTCTTTTCAGGCAAAAGCATTAAAAAAAAAGCTGGATAAAATAAAATAATGTAATAAAAAAATACATTTAGGAAGTTTATAAAGTAAAATATAAATAAATAATAATAAAAACAAACAAATATAATTTAAAAAAATAATAATAATAAACACTTTCAGGAAGTTTATAAAATAAAATATAAATAATAATAAATATACAAAAAAACTAGAAACAAATACAATTTTAAAAAACAACATATTCAGGAAGTTTTACCATTTAATGATATTTAATAGACTTAATTATTCAATGATGAAAATAATCACTTAGTAAAATCACTTTAAATATCAGAATATGAATGAGAGTAATTATATATACTGATAAATCTATTTCATGTAGATGCACAATCACAAATAAAATCTGAAAATAAATAATAATAATAAAATGATTTCAGCTGCAAAAACAATATTTGTTAAATCACCGTTTCCTGGGCGATGCGGGCCGCCTCCTCCAACCCGTACAGCTTCCCTCGGACCAGGAAGACGCCGGCGGACCAGACGCCGCAGTCCTCGTGGATCCAGCCCTCGTCCAGCGAGACGCCGCAGTCGTACCCGTCGCCGCCGCCGTCCTCCGAGGCGTTCACCGAGCGCCTGCTGACCGGCGGCGGCGGGTTGGAGGGGCGGTACGGGCCGTGGAGGTCCCCGAGGCCCGCGGCGTTGGCCGTCTGACCGCACAGGCAGCACAGCGGCGGCGCCGGGCGCTCGCCGTCTGCGGCGAAGCGACACAACCGGTAGCAGGTCGTCCCGGGGACGAACCCGGACGGGGGCCCGCCGGCGGCTCCCGGGCGCCGCCGCCTGCCGCTCCGGACCGCCTCCTCCTCCTCCTGGTCGTTCACCACGGTGCACGTCGTCTCCTTGGCGTGAACGAACGGGCAGAACGGCGCCGCCTTCTTGCTCCGCCTTTTCGGCGCCACGTTGGCGTATTTGAGCTTGATCTCCGGCTCCCGGGGCCAGAACACGGCCGACGGTCCGGCCCGCTGGCGCCCTCCTCGCCGCCGCCGCCTCGCCGCCGGCTTTTTGTTGGTTTTCGTCTCCCGTGGCTTTGGAGCTTTGGCGCCGCGGCTTCGTCTCCGTTTAGTCCGAGCGCCCGCCGTCTCGCGGAGGCCGACGGGCGCCTTCCGTTTCCGAGCGACGCTTTTGGCGTTCGAGACTTTGCAGCGAGGCGGACGCCGCTCGGGCGACTTCCTATGCGGCGACTCCCCGGCCGCGTCCGACTCCTCCGAGTTGCCGCCGACCCTTTCGTTCTCGTCCGGCCTCGAGGTCGCCGCCTCCTCCTCCTCGTCTTCGTCCGAGCCGCACAGCCTCACCGCGAACTCCATCACGGCGTCCGAGTCGCCGCTCTCGTTGTAGATGCCCACCGCGTCGCTTTTAGCCCGTCTCCTCAGGCTGTGTCGGGACGCTCTGCCGCCCCAGGAGACCGGCGGCGTGTCGGACGCCGGTCTCTGGATCCTGGTGCTCCGCCGAACCTCTCGGTGTCGAAGACGCTTCTCGTCCTCGCTCGGCGGAGGAGTTTCTCTCACCGGGCTCCTCTTCCGAGGAGAAACCTCGATGACGTCGCTGTCGTCGCTCGAAATGTCCACCGCGGCGGCGGCGGCGTTGGCGTAGACGGCGGCGAGGTCGGACAGGAGCACCACGGGCCGGGCGTGGCGGACGGGGATGTCCGCCGAGCTCTCCGAGGACTCCGCCGACAGCGAGTCGGGACTCGGCGAGCGAGGAGGCCGCGGCAGGCGGCCCCTCCCCTCCTCCTCCTCCTCCTCCTCCTCCTCCTCCTCCTCCTCCTCCTCCTCCTCTCCCAGCGCGGACGCGGGTTCCACGCCGTCCTGGAGGAAGGAATCGCACAGGACCGGCTCCGCGGCGGAGGACACTAGGAAGATGACGTCGGAGCCGCTGTCGCTCTCCTCGCCGGCGCCGCTGCTGCCGCTGCTTTCGGGGTCCTCGCCGCCGGTCCGGTCGGGCCCGTAGAAGCCCGGGTGCCACAGGCCGCCGTGGCACAGGTCCAACCCGGGAGCCAGCGTCGAGTTCATGTAGCGGTTGCCCAGCGACTCGGGGCCCGGCTCCGCCTCCCCGGGCTCCGGGCGCAGCCGGTGGGCGCCGTAGGAGGAAGCGGCTCTGGGGCGGTACGGGGAGCCGATGCCGTCGGCGCCGCAGCCCGGCGGCGGGCGCCGGTGGTACCACTCGGGCTTCTTGGCCAGGTCCAGGGCCTCGCCGTGGTCGCGGGTCAGCGGCTTCACCGAGTAGCCCGTGGACAGGTCCATGGCCATGAGGGGAGCGTCCTGAGGGGAAACCGCCATCGCTGAAACACAGTCAGCGGATGATTCATCAGGTCTTCACAAGGAAAAAACACTTTTTACCATCGATCAGAACTTCTCAGAACCAAGAGGGACGTCTTCAAATGTCCGTGTCAGTCCGAAGTCTGGAAGCTGAAGTTACCAGTCAAATGACTTTTCATCCTCACGACGGAGAAGCTGAAAGCGGAGACGTTTGTCTTGTTTTGCACTATTATTGCTTATTACTATTAAGATAACGTTATGCACACGAAAAATTTATAATTTTCTGGTTTCTGGTTTTCAAATTTGATAAATTGCTGCTTTTTCATAGTCAGAATTAATCCTAAACTTTTATTTTGTAAAAAAAATCTGTAATTCTTTCACACTTTCTTGCACATCTTCATAGAATTTAAATTTTTTTTTTTTTACAGTTTCTTTTAATTCACACGGGAGATGAAGAGAAGCCGAGTCCTGTACACGATGGTCCTAATATTTATTGTGTATGGTGTGATGTAGTATTCACAGAAATAATATGTATTTATTTATAAATATTCTGAATATTACGGATTAAAAATAACACAAAGTGTAAAATACAAGGAAACTATAAAAAAAGACAATTTTAAATGTACATATAGAAAAACTAAAATACAGAAAAAGTTAAATAAGACACAAAATAATGTGTCTTTTACAGGAAATACAATTATTTCATTCTGCTTCTTTTAAATGCTTTACTAACTTTAGTCTATTTAAATAAATAAAACGCGTCAATATGTTGTGCAGCTACAACAGGAAGAGAAACATCAACCAGAACTAATTTAGTGAGAAATACGCGACTATTCATAACATATTTATGTCATACTATTCATCTAGGGGTGCCGATTAGAACCCGGATGAGGTCTTTAATTGAGCTCCTCTCACCTGTTAACAGGTAACTAGGAGCTAGGCCCGTGCGCGAGCCACTCGCAGCACACGTGTATGCTTTACAGCAGGTGGTCTCACCTGGCGGAGGAGGGGGGGCAGACGACCCCCTCGGTCCTCACGCAGCGGGCTTCAAGGAGACGCCCTCCCCGCAAACACGCCTGCTAGCCGGGTTAGCTCGCGCTCCTCTCCCGAACCATCGTGGATGTAAACAAAAGCAGCGCCTCCATGTTTCTCTGGCCGAGCAGCACGCGCAGCGAATTTAATCATGAACCGCAGCCGGCGCGCGACTCGACAACAAGACGGACATGTTGTTTGTTTTGTTTTTTAAGTTTAAATGATCGCCGTCCGGCGGCCGCAGATCCCAACGGCTAGTGTCGGTATGTTTAAAGTTGTCATCATGGAGACCGTCTTCCCGTTTGGGCGTCAAGTGACACCAGGAAACACCGCGTAACACCGGAAGAGAACGGCGTCCTTTCGAAGTAAAAGCCCCGAGACAAACGGGTTTAAAAAAAAGAATGAATAAATACTAATATTTTTTATTTAATTTGTTTTATTACACGAATGAAAAATACTAATAATAGTAAGAAAATTATAGAAACATTAAAAAAACTCCATAAAAAAATACCATCAAAAATGTTTTAAAAATAAACATACCTCCATTAACAAAACAACACACACCTCCATTAAAATAAATAAAAAGCATTCCTCCATTTCGTCCACGTCCATCCCGTGACGACAGAGAGGCAGCTGGTGCTCCTTCAACACAGAAATGTGGTTTCTCGCTTCATTCCCTAAATAATAATGCCCCATATGTCTTGGCATGTATATATTGGGAGACAAATAAATAAGATTTGTCATTGATCATTCATATCTTTAAATACTATATTTAGATAGATAGATAGTTACAACCCAGGTCAGAGACTGCACCATGGATGGGAGACCAGACGAGTTAAAAACGAGATATACATTTATTTAAACCAGAACGGGCACTCGGTTGAGCACATACCTTCGCATATCACAAGATTGGGCATTGAATTATGAACGTTTTGGCATTAGTTGCATGCCAATTGGATAGAAATTGACTGTGCTATGGTAAAAAGAAGATTTTGACCTTTTCATGACCTTGACCTTGACCTTTGACCCGATCGATCCCAAAATCTAATCAATGGTGCCCGGATAATAACCAATCATCCCACCAAATTTCATGCGATTCGGTTTAATGCTTTTTTACTTATGCGAATAACACGCATACAAATAAATAAATAAATAAGTAAACGGCGATCAAAACATTACCTTCCACATTTTCAATGCGAAGGTAATAACACAACTAGTTTAAACAAAACAAAAAACGCTTTAGTGGAGCTTCAGGTGTTGCCTCTTTATAGCCTTCAGGCTCAGGTGTGGCTCATCAGCTGATGAACAGCCTGAAAGACAAAGGACAGAGCAAAGAGGACCCCTAGTGGAAGGGAGGGAGATATATATATATATATATACAGTATATATATTTTGGAGGTTATTTTGAAATAATAACTGGTGACCACAGACTGTTTCAGTGCTTAACTTTATTTTCCAGAATTACTTGATGCTCTTCTTCTTCCTCCAGAAAGAGTGCTGAATACTGTCAAAGAGAGCCCGAATATAATAATATTATATATAATGACAGATTTAAAAAATTTATTTCGTGAATAAACTTTGACTCATTGTTTCTAAAATAATATAAACCGTGACCCGAAAGTTCAACCTGGAAAGTGTAGGTTAAATGTGTGAATTTAGTTTAATTAATGCATTTTTTATTTTTAATACTGCAGTTTACAAAAATAAATTACAAGTTAAATGTACCTGCAATATTTTAAGTTTAATTTAAATTATGTAATATAAAAAAAAGAACATTCTTGACCAGTTTAATGACGACACAAACAGCAGATGTTACGAGAGTGACACACAAACACTCACTCTCACACATGCACAGACACACACACAAACATGTCAGATGGAAGTGTTACGATAACGAAATGACTGTACAGATAAGAAATATTTACATAAAACGCAACATTAAGATCGTTTTGGGAAAAACATCTACTAAAAATAACTTGCAGTTTCACAGGGAACAATAACTGTAAATGATCACATTAATTAATTTGGTTTTAAATGTTTATTTATACATATATATATAAATAATATAATAAGATATTTATTTAGATATATATAAATAATATATATGTGTGTTTATTTATATATATATATAGTATGATAATAATATATAATATTTTTTTATATATATATATAAATGTTTTATATATTTATATATAAATAATAATATAATTTATATATATATATATAAATAATACAATAATTTATTATATTATTTATATATATATACATATATGTATATATAAATAATATAATATATTATTTATATATATGCATATAAATAGCATAATAATAATATAATTATTTATATATATAAATGTGTTCATATATATATAAAATAATAATATTATATCATTTATTTATATATGTATATATACATATAAATGTGTTTATTGATATATATAAAGAAACACATTTAAAACCAAATGAATTAAACCGTATTTTTCAATTACATTTTAGTTTTAAATATATTTCTTGTGGGTGTATAACTACAGGAACAGTTCTCCGCGTTACAGTGAAGTGAAAAAGGGCCATTTTCAGGGCGACGTCTGGTCCAGCGCGCGGTGGGCCAGCCTCAGGTTTCCCCTCAGCTCGTCCGTGTCCCTCTCCAGCTTGGCCCTGGTGATGCTCAGCTCCGTGTACATGCTCTTGCACTTCTTGGTGGCGGTCCTCTTGTCCTGAAACGGGGACGGACGTCACGTTCGCCCCTCCTCTTTGACTTACAGGTGTTACTCAACATCGCGGCGTGACTCTCACCCTGTGAGCCGTCTGCAGGTCGTCCCTCAGAGACGTGATCTCCTGCTTCAGACACTGGAGCTCAGACTCCTTCACTCGCAGCGTGATCTGAGACGACAACAAGTAATCAGCTTCAAATACATGATGTCAAGAATCAGAGAACGTCTTCACTGACGGTTGATGGTGTTCAGGGCGAATATCAAATAGAGTGAAACTGTAGAGGTCAGCGTTTGTCTCTTGTCTTGCAGTAACAACATAATAATAAGGTTAAAACAATTTTTTTTTTAATTACACCTCTTTTTTTTTACATCCAATTAAAAATAATATATAGTAATAATTATTTTTATTATTCTAAAAACAAATAAAATAATAATAATAATGTTTTATAAATTATAGAAAAAAACATCCCTCCATTAAAATAAAAAATAAAAGCATACCTCTGTAAAACATAATAATAATAAAACAATTATTTTTACATTACATAAAAAAGAAATAATAATAATATTAATAATAATTGTAATATTATTTTTTATTTAAAATAAATAATAATAATAATCTTAAAATAATAATAGAAAAATAAAACATACCCCCATTAAAAAAAAAAAAAAAAGCATACCTCCATTAACACTAAAATAAAAGCATACCTCCATTAACATTCAAATAAAAGCACACCTCCGTTAACATTCAAATAAAAGCACACCTCCATTTCATACGCGTCCATCCCCTGACGGAGGGCCGGCTGCTCCTCCCTCCCCAGAGAACAGAGTCTGGTGATCTCTGCTGCGAGGTGACCGCTCAACTCCTGGAGGACAAACGTCTCATTTTAAAGACACCATCCACAGAGAGTCATAACACGCCCATCGTGACGTATGTGCCGGAGCTCTCGCCTGGTTCCTGCTCCTCAGGTCCTGGTTCTCCTGCTGGCACTGACATAAGGCCTTCCTCTCGGCGTCCAGGGCCTGGACCAGGTGTCCGTTCTCCAGGCACTTCAGACAGAACTGCTGCGACAGAACCTCGAGCTCCCGCCGGAACGACGCCGACTCCTCCCTGAAGCACAAGCACGGACACGGTGAACCCCCACGAGACGCCCGGGTGGTACGGCCCGCTCGGACAAACGGGTGCTACCTGTGCTGCCTGTGGACGTTCTCCAGGTGCTCGTCTCCTGAGCCGCTCTGAGGCCGACTCCTCCTCTGCACCTCCTGCTCCAGCTCCAGCCGGTGAGCGTTACTGATGGCCTGGAGCGCTGGAAGAAGATGGAACGAGATCATTGAGGGTCACGAGACTTTAATGAACTAAATACATGACGATGTAAATTCTTCTTTGGGCCACACATTTGGGGAAAAACACAGATCCGATCACAAAGAAAACATTTGAGGCTTTAAGAGGAAGAAGCAGATCACGAGGGCTAAAGCTGAAGGCAGATTTTCAAAATAAAACAATTTGTGTGCGAATATCCGCAACGCCGTGTGAGAGGAGGACACAGATCACGAGGGTCACAGCTGGAGGCAACTCAGGACTTTTATTCTTCCTTAGAGGCAGATTTTCAAAATAAGTGTCTGCTCACCGGTTGCGGTCGCGGCGCTCTCCTCCTCCAGCAGTGCGTCTCTTTCCACCAGGAGGCGCTCCACCTCCTGTTGGTGTCGACGCTGCAGTTCCTCCACCACCTTCAGGTGAGACTCCTCCATGGAGGCGAAGCCGCGCTCACACGTAGCCTGCAGACATATTTATATTTATATATATACACACATGTATTTATGAAAAATGACGTCCTGTGACGGAGGACTTACCTTCAGCTTCTCCATCTCCGCCTCGTGTTGCCTCTGAACTGAACTCATGTTCCCATCCAGCTCTCCTTTCATCTCCTCCAGCTCCTCCACTCTTCTTCTCAGGGCTGAAACTTGCTCCGCCTCCTCTCCCGAAGGCTCCGCCTCCTCTCGGGACGCATCGCTTTCCTCCGTGTTTCCATCCGCCGTCTCCTGGAGCCCCGACTCGCCTCCAGGTGGGGTTTCCAGGCTCTCGACCTCCTCCTCTTCTTCCTCCTCGATTTCATCTGCGACCTCTAACTTCACGCCCGTGACCTCTGGCTGATCTTCCCCTGTCTGGCTACACCTGCTCGTCTTATCGCCCGCCGCCGCCCGCTGCTCCGCCTCCAGGGTGGTCAGTCTTGCTCTCAGCTCCCGGTTCTCCTCCGTCAAGGCGACGCAGCTGCTGCAGACCACAGAAGAAGAAGCGAGCGGCGCTTCCTGTTTGGTTTCCTCCAGCCTCCTCTGGTATTTCCCCTGCAGCCGGCTCAGCCGGCGGCAGAGCAGCGCCTCCGTCGCCGCCGAGTGAACGAAGCCGGACCGGGGCCGCCGGTCGGGGAGCCGGTCGGCCCACGCCGGGTGGAGGCCGCCGACGGAGGAGGCGAGGTGCTTCAGCAGAGAGAGCTTCACCCGCGTGGCGCTTATAAAATACTCCATCTCATACGGCCGGCGCTCCGAGTCCAGCATCCCGCCGTCCTCGTCGGTTTCCGCCTCGCTCGCGATCCTCCGGATGAGGTCCGGTTCCTCCAGACCTCCGTCGGCGGAGCTCTCGGAGAAGAGGCGGTGCCCGAGAAGCAGCAGCTGCACCTCCGCCGTCATGCGCTCCGTCACCTCGACGAGGAGCTCGTCCTCCGGCTTCTCCTCGCCGAGCTCGGACCGATCGACCTTCAGCTTCAGGAAGCCCCAAAACTCTTCCTCCCACCTCAGCTGGCTCTCCACGGTGGGCGTCTCCTCCTCCTCCTCCTCCTTTCCAAAATCAAACGTGTCCATCGCCTCCAGTATCTTCTCCAGCGCTCGCAGCCTCAGGACCATCCCGTCTATCACCTGCCGGATCTTTTCCTCCCCAGAACCATCGTCTCTCTCTCCATCTCGACGCCTCTCCTCCTCCAGCTCCTCCCTCAGCCTCCCGAGGTCGGCCTCCGCCTCCCGGCGGGCTCGCTCCGATTGGCCGAGCTTCCCCTCCAGCTCCGTCAGCTTGGCCTCGGTGGCCTCGAAGCAGCGCAGCAGGTACCCCTTGTTCTCCGCCTCCGCCTCCCTCAGGCTCTCCTCCAGGGAGGCGATCGTGCTCTGGGCCTCCGTCAGCTGCCGGTCTCTGGAGCTCAGCTCGCCCTCCAGGTCCTCCACCCTCGTCCGCGCCAGCTGCTCCACCTCCGGGAGGTGACGGGGTTCGGCGTACCGGCCGCCGAGCTCCGCCTTCAGCCTCTCGATCTCGCGGTCCGCCTCCGTCAGCTGGTTGAGCATCTCCTGGTTGCGTTGGTTGAGAGCCTCGTTCCGGCCCGCGAGCAGCTCCACCTCGCGGGAGAGCCGCGCCGCCGTCGCCCCGTCGGGGCGGAGAAGAAGCTCGGCGAGCGAGTCGTCGTCCTCCGAAGGCGTCCCCGGGATCAAAGAGCCGAAGTCGCCGCCATTTATTCGTGTTCCCGAGCTGAGAAGCCGCTGGCGGCCGCCTCCGTCCGGCTGGATCTGGTTCAAACCTCCGGTCGGTGCGTCGCTCTGAGGAAACAGGAGCTGCTTCTCTGGCGCCGGCGGTGACGACGATGAAGATAATAAAGGCGCGTTTTCCGTCTCCAGCGCCCGGAAGTCGCCCTCGGCGTCCTGCAGCCAGATGCTCGGCGTCTGCGGCGTCGACTCGAGGCCGGGCGGCGGCTCCTGCGCGGCGTTGATGCGGTTCTGCCGCTCTAAAAGCTCTCGGGTTCCGTCGCCCCCCGCCACGTCCTCCGGGGTCAGAGCGCCGCTGTTCTCGTCGGCTTCGGGCGGCTCGTCCGGCTGAGGAAGACAACGGAGAGAAGCGTCAGCCACCGCGCGGGAATAAAAGATGGAGGAAGGCGGAGCGGCGGACCTGCAGCGGGTAGAATCCCGCCGTCCTCAGCTGAGCCTCCATCTCCAGGCGGTGGCGCTCCGACTCGGCCAGCTGGGCCTTCAGCTCCTCCACCTTCAACACAACGTCATGGACATCAGCTTCTCACATTCTGATAACCAATCACACGTTGAGAATGAAGTCAGTAGGATTCATCCAAATGTATTTATCTGACATATATTTATATATATAAATATATAAATATATTTATATATATAAATATATATACACATATATTTATTAGGGCTGTCAGCGTTAACGCGTTAATCTATGCGATTAATTTGGCCGCGTTAACGCACTAAAATATTTTAACGCAATTAACGCACTTTTTTATTTCTTTTTATTTTTTATTTTTTTTTAAACCGCGGCAGTACGGTTTGACACTTTCCGTTTTTAAAACAATTATTTCTCCGCGAAAATAAGGAGCAGAAATCAGTTTAACTCGTGGATGAATCAGTCGGGTTTCCTCCTGCTCCTCCTTCCTCCAGCACCTGAGGAACAGAGGGGCGGAGGGGGGGAGGACGTAGCGGGGAGAGCCGACACACGTCCTCACACACACAGACGGAGGAGGGGCGGACGTCGGGGGACGGGGCGGAAAAGAACGCGACATACCTAAACCTTCACCGTGATTGGTCAATCCGTTTGTCTGTCAACATTTTGGGAAAAAAACAACCAATGAACACTCAGTAAATCACAAAGGACCTCCCACCTCACAGGTTAGGCTCATTAGCAGCCTGTCAGTCAGAGAACCAGAGGACACGGCGCGAGGACAATGAGCCTTATTTCAGAGCTGAGATTGTTCTGGAATGTTTGATGTATAACACGTGGGGGTGTGTCACATGCAAAAGACTTTAAAAGGTGAATTTAATTTATTTTGTAAAATGTATAAACCCCATGCCTCCAGAGGGTTAACGTGACATATTTGAATGTCAGTCAGTTACCAAGGCCACTGGTTCTGCTGCTGTTCAATGTTAAAGATGACAGGACCAATGGGGTCTCAATATACTTCTTTTTTTTTACTAATCTGATGTTTCACTGAAGAAACAATTTATCATCCACGATATTAAATACCTCTTGGCACTGTATGTAGGCGCCTCTTTGAAAACACAGCTCTGTGTGAAGTTTTGTCTTTAAAAACTTTTTAGCGCGATTTATCGTGATTAGTGTCATAATTTCAAAATGTGCGATTAATTAGTTAAATTTTTTTAATCGATTGACAGCCCTAATATTTATACATGTATATAACTATATTTATATAGATACATATATTTATGTATCTATATATTTAAATAGATATATATATAAATATATATATATATTTATACATATATTTATATATATATATATATATATGTTTGTATATTCAAAGCGTCTCAGTCTGAGTCTGTCATCATATTCTATGGCGTTATAAACTAGTTGACTCCATGGTCCTCACCCCGGTCCTGTAGCCGTCCAGCAGCTTCTCCGCCTCCTCCGCCTCGTTGCCGTTGGCGACCAGCGCCACGTTCCTCTCCATCCTGAACGCCGTCTTCTCCACCTGCCTCCAGCACTCCTCGATCTCTTCGTCCACCTCCTGTTGGGTTTTGGGACTCGGCGCTCCGACGCCGTGCGCCGCCTCCCAGCCCAGAGGGGAGCCCAGCATGCTCTCGTACCTCCTCCTCCGGTCCTCCCTCCTCTTCCTCCTCTCCAGCTCGCCGACCTCCAGCAGCGAGCAGGGGGCTCGGGTCCTCTGGGGGTCCGGGGGGGCGGCGCCGCGTTGGCTCTGCGGCCGGAACTCGGCCCAGTCGAAGGTTCTGTAGCGGCCCTCCCGCCGACGCTCCATCACGCTCCGGCGTCTGGGGAGAAGGTCGCCGGCCGAGTCCCGGGTCACGTCTGGTTTGGGGAGAGCTTCGGGGGGGAGGCCGGGGAGACTGGGTGGAGGTCAGGGAGGAAACGTGGAGAAATTAATTTGTTGTATAATCGTAAAAAAATTAATAAAATTGCAAGTAATTGAAAAGAATGTGACAATTTTCTACTTTTCACTGAATAAATTAAATATATTCAGGTTTTGTACAAGTTATTTAAAGATTTCTTTCGAATGAATTTGTTCCCAATATTTTCTAAATAAACTTTTGTTATTGTTTTTCTTCTCTCCAATTAATATCCTCTCACGACCTCTCAGATATCGCTGGCGACCCCTTGGAGGGGCCCGGCCCCTTAGGTTGAGAACCACGGGACTATAAACATCGACGCTTTAGTATGGAGCTCATAATAAAATACATATGTCACGGGAGACGTTTGACTTTTTCTTGCAATACTTTCGGTAAATACAATACTTGATAATACTTTTGTACGTTAGAATCTGAATGATTTGTAATGAAGTATTTCTACATGTTATCTATATACTACAAGATCTCAGTACTTTTTCCTTAAATGGCTTTAAACATGCCAATTTATTTAAATTTTCATAATGTTTACATTAATTTAGGTTCAATTAAACATATAGTAAAGACTTTCTATTGATTTTAAAGCTAATAACTACTTCAATATTTCACATTTCATCATGAGTATTAATATTAATATTTACCTGGCCACGTCCGGGGTCTCAGTATTAATATTAATATTTACTTGGCTACGTCCGGGGTCTCAGTATTAATATTAATAGTTACCTGGCTACATCCGGGGCCTGAGTATTAATATTCATATTTACCTGGCCATGTCTGGGGCCTGAGTATTAATATTAATAGTTACCTGGCTACATCCGGGCCTGAGTATTAATATTAATAGTTACCTGGCTACATCCGGGCCTGAGTATTAATATTAATATTTACCTGGCTACATTCAGGGTCTCAGTATTAATATTAATATTTACCTGGCTATATCCGGGGTCTCAGTATTAATATAAGTATTTACCTGGCCACGTCCGGGGCCTTGGCTGGACGCACGTTCTTCATGAGCGCCTGGATCCAGTTCCGTCGTATGCCTGACGTCATGGCCGACAGCGTGAACACTCCCTTCGGGGTCTGAGAGGACGTTTGGCTTTATTAATATCATAAAGAAGATAAGCGTTTGTTCAGAGCGGCGGCGTGGGCCTCACGTGGATCTGGAAGCCGTAGTTCCTCTGCACCAGGTACTCAGACACGCTGTAACACCTCGTCAGGTCGATTTCTCCATTGAGATCTGACGCCTGAAGAAAGGAGAGAATTATATTTGGAGATTATGAATGAAAGTATTCTTATTTGTCCGTTGTCTATAAATAATATAATATCATAATATCCTCATACCTCCTCGGCTACTGAGTCCTTGTAGCACCTCAGACTGTCCATGGACAACACGAACCAGTACTTCTTCCACTGGGGAAACAAATAAACATCAAGCAAGAAGTTATGAACTAAATGTTTATAAATCATTTTAATAAAGTAAAATATTATACCTGCTCATTTTCATCCAGTTTGACCATCCAGCCTTTTTTGAAGTTTAATAAATCTGGCTGTAAAGAAAACAGAGTGTGTAAGTATTAGAAAGGTTCATGTGTGTTGTGGTACTTCTGTATTCATGTTAAATGTGTTTATTGAGAACTAAATGTGAACGTTATGTTTGTAACTAGAAACATATTTATCATGTTTCTGATTGTAGTTAATATTCATCATTTAAGTTAAAGTTTGAGAAAAGTGATTTACTTCAGCGCGATGTCTAAGTATTCTCGGCTCCCTAATATAATACATCATAAATATTTAACTTTTTATCAAACTAAATGTTTTTCAAAGTGACTATTTTCCCTATTTTCTACAAATCAAATAATAAATCGATTAATGGAGAAAATAATCTGCAGATTATTCCATAATGAGAATAATCGAGAGTTAATAGTTTAAAATGAAAATCCTGCTTTATGACACATGAATGATAATCTAATGATTAAATATATATTATATTAGCTACAGTATTTCGTTTTCAGTGTGGTATTGTTACTTTTAATAAAGTAAAAGGATGTGAATACAGAGTTGGTGGGTTCCCTGACACACTGAGTGTGTAAGGAGCGGCCCGGCCACTAGGGGGCGCCATCGGGGCGGCCATGTTTTACGGTTCCCTTTCCTCTGCGGCCACATTGAGTTGGTTTGAAAGAACCAGATCGGTGTCGTGGGCTCACCGTCATCACGGTGTCAGTCGTCCTGCGGTCCAGAGACTTGGCTCTCCTCTGGGCCGGGGGGGTCAGGGGGGTCGGGGGACCCGGGGGGCCGGGGGGGCCCGGGGGTCCGGTGAGCCGCTGCACTCGGCTTCTGGGGAGGAAAATACATCTGAAGACCTGAAGTGTTCTCTGACTGGGACGGTGCAGTGTGTGTGTGTGTGTCTCTGTGTGTGTGTGTATGTGTGTCTGTGTGTGTATGCGTTTCTCTTTGTGTATGTCTCTGTGTGTGTGTGTGTGTGTGTGTGTGTGTGTGTACATTCCATCCAGCAGAGTAACTGATCCTCTGGTCCTTGGCAGTCCTCAGCTGAAGGATTAGTCTGCAGCACCGCGGGGAGCCGACAGCTTTTCTCCTCCTCTGTTAAACTCTCCCTCTCTCTCTCTCCCTCCCTCTCCCTCTCTCCCTCTCCCTCTCTCCCTCTCTCTCCCTCAGCCACTCACGAGTGAAAGGTTTTTGGACGCTGCATTTTTATCTCTTGATTTTTGTTTATAAAAATAAACGACGTCCGGAGACGAGCGAGATGCTTACGATCTCCATCACATCAAACCACGGCCTGTTTATTGTTTTTGTTTACTTGAAAAGATCCATTCTTCCATCTTATATAGAATAGAATATACACTTTTAATAATCACTTTGACTGTGTGTGTGTGTGTGTGTGTGGGGGGGGGGGGTTACAGAACATTCTTTGTGTTTTTCTCCTCCTGGCATTTACATTGAAAACGATCCAAGGACACACGGAGGAACTTCCTCTTCTTCCTCTTCTTCTTGCTCTTCTTGTTCTTCTTGTTCTTCTTGGCTGACCGCTGCAGACAGAGCCTGTCCTCTGTTTGGTGAAGAAGCCTCCCGAAGCTGGAGGGGGGTGGAGGAGGAAGAGGAGGAAGAGGAGCCTCAATGAACTCCGGCTCTCTTGACCTTCTCCCGGCTACCAAAACAAGCGCTCCCAGAGACACATGAATCCTCACGTGGGAGGAAATGTGCCGCCGAGTGTATTTAAAGGTCAAATCCTCCGGAATGAGCTCCTCCGTTTAATCAAAGCTTATCGGCGGCGCCCATCTGGGTCCAAATAAATGTTCTGCGAATGTTTCCTACGTCATCAGAGCTCGGGAGAACTTCTGTCCTCGTGTGTTTAGGTCGGCAGCGAAGCTCCAACCCCTCGGTGATCCTGGAGAACTGCCGTCACAAACCAATGAGGGTCTTTAATAGTGTGGGAGAATCCATCTCGGTGGGCCTGCGGGGGTGTTTGTGTCACGGTTCAGGTGTGTGTGTGACGAGGCGTTAAAGGGTTAACGTTCAGAGCTTCATGATGGAGATGCTTTCAGCCGGCTCCCATGAGAGTTTGATTGACAGGCGGTTTCCACCAATCAGACGCCAAGCAGCTCTTTTAAAGTCTTCCGGCCAGGGAATGAGGTCAAAGGTCATCCTTCTTTCCGTGGTAATCTTACAGCGCCGTGTTTTTGTACCTTCACGTGCTGACGGACGCCCGTTGACGTGTCCTCGCCTCCTTAATCACTAGGGCCTAGCCCGGTGACTAGCGGCCACAAACAGATGTGCACTGGTGTGTGTGTGTGTGTGTGTGTGTGTGTGAGCTCATCGGGTTCAGTCAACACGGACCGGGTCATGTGACTCCTTCAGGCTCTCATAAAGACTCCGTGAGAGTTGCCGACGTGACGCCGAGTCTTGTTCCTTCACAGCTGAGGAATCCAGAGGAAAAAGAGAGGGAAGAGGAAAGAAGGAAAGAGGGAAGAAGGGAAGAGGGAAGAAGCCTTCGAGGCATCCAAACCGGTTCTGTTCGCAAACAACATGCAGCACCGAGTGAGTCACCGCCTCACTCCCACCTGCTGACACATGCAGCCCCACACACACACGCACACGCGCACACGCACACACACGCGCACACGCACACGCACACGCACAAGCTTTGACACGGCGGGGTCGGCTCGTCCACACGTCTCCAAACTCTCGCCACCTCCGTCCTCCTCGCCGCTTCAACTTGAGCCGAGTAGTTACCTTAGAGCGACGCCCACATATGGCCACGCCCACACATATAACCATGCCCCATATATAGCCACGCCCACAGATAGCCACGCCCCACATATAGCCACGCCCCACAGAGAGTCACGCCCACAGATAGCGTCGACGTTCAAAGTGACGTCGCTCTGCCGAGGAACACCTGGCGTGTGGATCGTGTTCAGACCGGTCCTGGGATCTGATCCTGAGATTAATCAGATTATTTATTTAAATGTGAAATGTTGGAGAACGACCAGAGTCTGGACGTGAGTTCTTCATCGTGAAATATTATATTATTCATGTTCCTACGCAATGCTACGAGAACACAATTCACCAGCGGGAATTCTTCTTCTTTTTCTCCTTCTTTTTTTAATCTTTCTTTCTCCTTCTTCTTCTTCTTTTCCTTATTCTCCTCCTTCTTCTTTCTCCTTCTCCTTCTTCCTTCTCCTTCGCCAGTAACCCCTCCATCTCAAACACAGACACCTGGACCTCTTCTTCTTCTGCCGCCTCGTCTTTCCACCGGACCCCGAGCCGTGAGCTGGTGGAACTTCTCCTTCAATCCTTCAACTCTGAATTAAACCTGTTTGTGTTTTTCACTGCGATGACAAAAATGTTCCAAACGTGCAGAAACTTGCCAAAACGATCCGGCGGGGCGATTGTAAAGTGTCGGTCGTATGTAGTCGAACAGAACACGCCTCCGCGGTGAGTAACCGTGGAGGTATTTTTGGGAGGAGACCCCGTTTAAACCGCTTGTGTCCAAATTTGGTGATTTTTGTTTTTATCACAAAGGAGAAGGAGATCTTTTATGGGTCTTTAAGAGAAACTACACTTACGGTATTTATAGAGCGGACCGTTCTCACGACTTCGAGAACGCAAAACCTCCAGGAGGCTTTTCTCCACGCCTGCATCCGAAGACCCAAGAAAAACGCTGACGTGATGAATAAAGTATCTATCTAAATAGTTTGGGATTATATAACATATATATCTATAGATATATATGTATATAAGGTGTACTGTGGTACTCAACGTGTGCTTGTGGTTACCTCTCTCTTGTTGCTGCGGGTTTCGCTCCGGCCCGTCCTGGAAACAGCTGTTCCTCCTTCCTGCTCTTTCTCGGTGGCCTCAACTCCCAGAATCCTCTCTGTTGGGCTGCTGTTGGGAGACATGAACAGTTGTGAGTTGCTTCCCTGACCTCGATAACACTTCTCCATAACTTTTCCATCACTTTTCCACAACTTCTTCATAACTTTTCCATGACTTTTCGATAACTTTTCCATGACTTTTCTATAAGTTTGCTATAACTTTTCCATGACTTTTCGATAACTTTTCCATGACTTTTCTATAAGTTTGATATAACTTTTCCATGACTTTTCCACAACTTCTCCAGAACTTTTCTATAACTTTTCTATAACTTTTCCATGACTTTTCTATAAGTTTGATATAACTTTTCCTTGACTTTTCTATACGTTTGATATAACTTTTCCATGACTTTTCCACAACTTCTCCAGAACTTTTCTATAACTTTTCTATGACTTTCCTATGACTTTTCTATAACTTTTCCATGACTTTTCAGAGTGCTGCTGGGGAGTTGATCTCCTGGATCACAGTAACGTTTACATGCTTCTCATTTAAAGGGTTTTGTAAACATGTTGATTTGTTCTCAGTTTAGTTTAGTTTTGACTTTTTGCAGGACATATTTTCTGTTTTGTGGATCGTTTTTTAATCCCATCAACATCCCAAAACAATGTTAAGATCTGAATACAAAAATAAATCGGCTAATCCATCAGATAATCCTGATCATCTTAATCGTCTCATTAATCAAATAAAAATACCGAAACACCCGATTATACCTCATTAGATCAGAACTGGTTTTAATGTGTGATTGTGTGCTCGATGTTCTAGAAGTTCTAGTTATTTTTATGGTGCAGATTTTAGGATGTTTTAATTATGTGTACCTTGAAAAGCGCTGTATACATTTAATGCATTATTATTAATAAATGTGAGGATTTATAAAAATTTATTTCTTGGATAAAGATTTTAAATGAACTTTTAATAAATGTTTTCCCTTAAAAATAAATAAATGTAATGCTATTAATATGACTACATAATATGCATATAAATATCCTGCTAACATTTGCTAATTAACAACAAAATACAAGGGACAAAAATGTAATAATGTCTAGGTTTTGGGTCATAAATCAAACACGTTGAACTAAAGCGTTGAGAGGAAGAGATCAGCGGTTACTGCGGCCGCAGGGTTTAATGGCCGCCCATCAGAAGGTCGTGTTCACGCTTGTGTTGTGGACTTTAACCAAAGAAAGTGAACTCTCACATGACGAGCCGCGTCCACTTCCTGTGACGGGTCCTGAGAAACATCGCTGCGCAGATCCAATTACACCAGTGTTTGGGAATTTCTGGCCTTATTTGGTGAGGTGGTGAGGGGGGGTGAGGGGGGTCTTTAAGTATTTTGTGTTTCCCAAAAAGGCAGCGAGTGGAGAAAAGAGAGATGTGCTCTCCTCACGTGACCAGCTCACATGCTGGGAGGGATTCTTTGGGCTAAATAAAAAAATGGAGCAGATCTCTAATGGAGGGGTAAGAGCACGAGCCTTTGATCTGGTGTGTGTGTGTGTGTGTGTGTGATGGCTGTTGGGGTTCATACTGGGGGGGGGAGGGGGATGTCATTTGTGCTAATTGCTTGCACATTTCTCCTCCGCCGAGACCCTTCCAGTGACTGTTGCCGACATGATGCATGAGGGAATAAATAAACACAACTTCTATGTAAAAGGTTATTTAGACGCAGTCGACCTCCAGGGGATTTCTAACCTTTTGTCCTGGCTCTGGTCGTCTGACTGGTTTCCACTGGTCACCAGGTCCAAGGGGGCGGAGCTCAGGTAGCTGGATGTGTTGCCTGGAGAGAGACAAAACAACAACAACAACAGAGGGTTTCAGACTGACGGGCTGTAAACAGGATGGATGAACTCATCCTGCCTTAAATCACACGACACTGGGTCCACTGAACGTCTCCCCTCCTCACATCTCACTTCTCAAGTGGTTTGAAGTGTTTTCTGTAAATCATTTACAAACACATGATGAATATAGGAGAAGAAAACAAAACAAAAATGTCACTTTTCTACATTAAAAGCTTTTCAAATGAAGCTTGTAATGACTGTTGTCATTATTTACAGCGACATCACCTTTAATAAAATGTAAAGAATTCTCAAATAAAATCCTCAATTTGAAAGAAAAAGAAATTTAAAAATACTTCATCAAATCAAATGAGTCAGTATTATGTTTAATAAAATCTACTTTCTTTAATAAATACAACAAATTTTTTTTTTTTAGGCTGAACGCCAACGGATTTGAATGGCAATTATTAAATCTACCTTTTTGTCTTTGCATTTTGGTTCTGTTCTTGGAAGACACGACTAGAATACAATTAAACAAATAGTGTCGCGTGACTTTGATCTGCCGCTGCGGCGAAAACAAAAAAATACAAAATCTGTGCGGCGTTCAGATGTAAAGAATCCGCCCGACAACACGGCAGCTACTTCCATCTTAAACATGTCAACAAGCAGGCGGATGGGACTGAAACCAAACAAGCAGCTGAACAACAACACAACACTGAGAATTCTCACTCATTTTAAAGAATAAAACTTCTTCCTGCTGTTTTATTTTAGATGTCGCCATGACATCATCACTTCTTAACCGGTTTGAAGTGGCTCCACGACTTCAATCTACGAGTCTGTTGTTGTTGTCTCGAAGGGGAACGTTTGGCTTCTGCTGCAGAGAAAGAGACATCTTAAAGCATCGAGTGCTGGTCCAGGACCCGGTGACAGAACCATGACTCAGCATCTTCCATGAGACCGCCCCCCTGATTGGCTCTCAGGAGGTCCCCCATGGCTCTCATGAAGCAGCCTCTCGGCAGCACACACACAACAATAAAGGTTCTTAAAGGGTTCTTTAAAAGGCTTTGTGGTTCTACGAAGAACCGTCACCTACTGAAGAACCTTTTTTTGGGTTTGAGACACCTCTATAGGTTCTTTGAAGAACTATTTTAGGGAAAGGTTCTTTAAAGAACCCTTGTTTGAAAGGTTCTCTGTGGAACCAGACATGGTGCCTTAAAGAACCATTTTAAGGTTCTTTGAGACACCTTTAGAGGTTCTTTGTGGAACTCTTTAAGGAAATGGTTCTTTAGAGAACCCTGGTTTGAAAGGTTCTTTGTGGAACCAGAAATGGTTCTTCTATGGCGTCACTCTGAAGAACCTTTTTCGGTTCCAGATGGCACCTCCATGTTTCTGTGTGCAGGAGTTTAATCATTTATTATCGGACCTGTCCAGACCTGCAGTCCATCTGAGAGCTGTGATGGATCACGCTTTGCTTTTTATGACACTGGAAGGTTAAAGAAACACACACATCTCACATGTGTGTGTGTGTGTTTTTCTGTTTTTCCGTTTCTTCCTGCTACGGTTCCCATGACTACACGTCAGCGGCGGGTCAACACGCCCGGTTCAACAAGAGTTAAATGAAAAGTATAAACAAGAAGGAGTGTGAGAACATCTGCAGGACGTTAGGACAGCGAGAGAGGGGACAGGAAGTGGCTGTGATTGGCCAACGGCCATAAAAGCCTGGGAATGTGTGTGCGTGTGTGTCTATGTGTGTGTGTGTGTGTCTATGTGTCTATGTGTGTGAGCGTGTGTGCATGTGTTTTTGCTTCTGCTGCACCTGCAGGGGTCTTCTTCTCCAGGCCCCGAGGGTCCGGGTCCAGGACAGTCCACATGGGGGTTTCACCCGGTCCGCTGCTCTGCTGAGGGTCTTCCTGCCAGCCGGACTCCGGAGCGTTCACCGAGGACGGAAAACTCGGATCAGTTGCCGCCATTTTGGCTGGACTTGGTTCCTGATGTTTAGTTAGAAAAACAAACAAAAACATTCATCAACATGTAATATAAATTTATATATATATATATATATATATATAAATATATATAATTTTTTTTTCCAAGTCTGGAAAAGTCCATGAAAAAAATAAAATCAAAAAAGTTTGGGAAAAGTCATTGAAAATGTATATATAAATACATATATATATTTTCCAGACCTGGAAAAAAACATTTTTTTAAATTCCAGGACTTTTCCAGGTTTTCCATGACCGTACGAACCCTGTAAAAGTGAAAGCTCTATATTCTCTAGTGAGGATTTGCTGCTGTATATATTATATGTCTGGGTTATGATGCTAACGGTCTGTCCGGACTGAAATACCTCATGATGCGTTCATGGTGCCCAGAAGATGAACCCTCCGCTTCAATGATCCGAGATGAAATATTAAAGGGGAGGGGTCACCAAAAACATCAGGATTCCTCACGTGAGGACCGTGAGTATCTGTCAGGCTGGTAGTTGGCTTTTGGTTTAGGATTCGATGGACGTGTGCTTCGCTACCTGGTTGGCGACGAGCTCCGCTTTGCGTTTCTTCTTCTGGTTCTGCTGGTTGGCCCGTGGGTAGACGGCGAGCTGCTCGGTCCACCTGGTCGACACAGAGAGGCGAGTCATCGGTCGGAGGGAACCCGTCTTACTCGCCGCTATGGGGACGTCTCCCCCGTTTCACACTGACCCGTTAATGATCTCTTTGTTGTCCCCGCGGATGAATATCTCCTGCTCCGGCGTGACGACGCAGAGCGCGTTCCTCTGGCCCGTCCTGGGCTCGGCGTCCACGACGTCCGTACACAGATTCAGGTTCACGGTCCCCTGGGGCAGCGTGCTCGGCTGGAAGGGGAATTCAATTCAATTCAGTTTATTTGTATAGCCCATTTTCACGAGTTAGAAATTTGTCTCAGAGTGCTTTCCATTCTATACCCATAGACATCCCTGTCCCTGAACCTCACATCGGATCAGGAAAAACTCCCAAATAACCCTTCACGGGGAAAAAAGGGAAGAACCCTCCAGGAGAGCAACAGAGGAGGATCCCTCTCCAGGATGGACAGAACAATAGATGTAATATGACCAGAAGGACAGATTTAGAGTTAAAATACATTCAATGAATATGACAGAGTGTATGAATAGTTCATAGTCGGCATATTCCACGATGGAGACCTCCACGATCCATCAGGCAGATGGAGGTAGAGAGGAGGAGTGGGCGGAGTCTCAGCAGGGCCATGGCCCTGGAATCAGAGCGTCCACGTTGGTTCTGGTGAGCGAGGTGGCTTACCGAGGGCGAGGCTGATCCTCCCATACGCAGATGACCGTGATACACGCAGAGAGGACAGTTTGTGGTGTTGAGTGTGCAGTGAAAGAGATTTGAGGGGATCAGAGAGAGAGAGAGGGGGGGGGGGGGGATGTGTGCATTAGAGGACGAGCTAAGCCCGAATCATCTGCTGTGGTTCTGCACACGACATCTGGCCCAAAGATGGCTGCCGGGTCGATGCAGAGCAGGGTTAACCGAGTGTGTGTGTGTGTGCGTGTGTGTGTTGTGATTCAACGAGCGGCCTCGTACCAGTTCGTCCAGGGCGAAGCTCAGGCTGCCGTCTTCGTACAGGATGAAGAAACGCCGCTGCCATTTCTGACGTCGAGACACAAGCAAAGCAAAAATCACAACGAAGAACTACAAACAAACAAGTGTGTCGCAGCAACAGTTTCATCACGTCCTTCCTACCCTTGACTTCTGCATGGGGTTGTCAAAATCTGTGCCCTCGGGGGCCAAACACAGCCAGCCTCCATACAGGGGTTTGGCCTAAAGTAGAGGAAGGGAAAGGGAAGTCATTAGCAACTGTTTACATTACGAATTCACTCGTTTTTTTACCATCGTTCCTGCTTCTTGAATGTGAGGATTTGATGCTTTTTCTTGGTCTCATGTGACAGTAAATTGAATATCAGCATGCTGGAAACAGTCAAAAGATGCTCCGCCACTTCTTTTTGGAGCAAAGTTGTCACATTATGTGCTGTGTTGGGCAGGTTGAGCAACAGCTCAGGCAAAATTACAGGGAGCAGGGAGCCCAGGAAGGTGGGCAGAGAGTAATAACATATTTTAAACAATGTGAGGCATGCAGGAAGCCCTCGTGACCGTCTTCATGCATCGCCTGCACGTGACAGGCCTGCAGGAACCCCGTTATCAACAGCAGTGGTTTCACATGCTTGGACACTTGCTTCATCAATAACTGAAAGATCATTTGGAACTTTAACTAACTATTTATCATAGTAAAAAAAAAAAAAAATCTGATTCCACAGATAGAAATTCTTTTTTTGTGCTGCTTTTCTTAGATTTTCTTATATAAATTTATCAAAACTAGAAAAGTAAACAAAATTAAAATGTATTAACAGCAAACATAACAAAAGGTTTCACTTCTATGACACATTACAGTTTAGTTTTAGTTGCAAGAATTTTTATTTTTTTACTAATATTAATTTGGGGTGTAAAAACTGCTGATAATTTGTGTACAGTCCCTAACTATCAAAATAGTCATGCATTTTAACGATCAAAAGAGAATATACTGTACAGATAGGAAGCTATTATTTTTATTCTTTTATCTAAAAAGATGAATAAATACGTTTTATTGTTCCTAAAGTGCTTCACAACAACTGAATAAAAGTTAAATTTGACGTTAAAATGAAAAAGCGGCCATTGAATGAGGTAAATAACGTGAAGGAGCGGACAGTGACGTCATATGCCTGTGACTCAAAGTAGTTTTCTGGGCTCAAAAACAGGGATTAGCGGTTTATTTTTTTAATCCACGTTCATAATTCTTAAAGGGTTAAAACCACTTTACTTTGCGTTGAACCACATTCACTGAACGTAAATGTAGTTTAAAGTTAACTGAAGATAACTGACGTCGGCTAACGTTTAGGATACATTAATAAGGAGCAACTGACGTTCACGTAATTTACGTCGAACATGAGTTAACGCGACGTAAAGAAAGGTGTCGTAACTCCCTCCATAACCCGTTTAATACGTCTTTAAAGCGTATCGTTACTTTACGCTTTCATTATTTGACTAACCGTCACGTTGATAATGAACAATAGAAGATAAAAGCGTAAGTTTTAACGTTACCTGCTCCATGCCGTTGTCGGTCAACAGATGCAGCTCGCGCGACTTGAAGCAGTTTTGACATTTACTTTTATTAAAAATGTTGGCTTGGAATTTGTTACAGGGACTCGTGGCCTTCTCCCCCGACATGACTCTCCCGGGGAGTTAATCCCAACACGGCTCTCCCTCCTCCGGTCCTCGGTTTTGGATGGAGCCGTTGAACATCTGTCAAACACTCAAACCGAGAGCCGTTGACTCTCTGACGTCATGGACGCCGAACAACCTCCGGTCAAAACCTACAAAATAAAAGCATCGACATTTTCTTCTTCTTCTGAAACATAAACAATGTTTAAATAAAATGAAACCTACAAAATAAAAACATCAACAAGTTGTATCTTTATTAATTTTTTATTAAATAATAATTGTAAAAAAATATTCAGCTTGATGCAGGACAGAAATAGTAGATAATAATTATTTAAACATATTTAAAATACAACTAAAAACATAGTTTAGAATAGCACTCTAAACAAGGCAAGTATATGGTACCACATACACTATCAAGTATAGTACAGCAGTACACAGAATAACGAAAAATAAAAACGATGTTGTTGATACATTCAGCTGTAAATTAAATGTGTTAAGAAGCGCAAAGTAAATTGATTTGCTTTTATTTATAAATATGCAAGAGGTTAAAATACAATAATATGTATTCTGTGAATCAAACAATTCAGTGTTTTTCTTCATGTTTTTAGTTTAAAAAAAGAAGGTTTTGCTTTATATATTCTTTGGAGAGATTGGGTCGCATTTACTATTTATTTTGAAAGTCACAACCGGAAGTTAATGGATTGCATTATGTCCATCTTGACATTTGATCTCCTCGCCAGAATTTTAAAATGTAACCCATTTGTGCCCAAAGACTACAATAAGTGTGAAAAGGTAAAAAATACAACTTTTATTATTTTATACAACATTAAAAATTCCACTTTTATTAATAATAAACGAATTTGGACAGGCACTAATACTGTTTTTATAAAATGTCTACCATTTTTTATTTTGCATATATGTGCACATCTTTAATACTTGTTATGACTTCGTAGATACCAAGTATTTTACACTCTTTTTAGATTTTTAAGATACAGACATATTCTTATTCCAATATATTTAGTATTCAGGCACCTTTTTATTTATTTATAAAATGCATTAAAATTAGCGGTAAAAAGGTAGGATTTTATATTATTATTTCGAAGTACACACATGCAAATATAGTTATTTTTTAGATAACGCTCAAATACATATTGAAACCTATTGGAACTAATAATGAATTGCTTTTCATGACTTGAAACAGTTCTGTGCAACTTTTATTTATATGGAATACATATTTATATACAAATATACACATCTATAAAAACAATGTTATCCAATTTGTGCTCTCAATTCCAAAGAACATTTCCACAAAGAGGTGAACAGGCTTTTACCTTCTTTTGTTTGTACCAATGCTTCATGACCAAAATAATATTCATACATGCATGTATAAAATGATCAAACTAATATTAAACACTGTTAGAAATGGGGTTAAATATAGTGATGCCGTTTATCACTCTGGCCACCAGAGGGCGATGAACACACATGTTTTCAAACACAACTCATATCTAAAAAATCAACTAACTAACCACAAAAAATTGTAAATAAATACTTTTTTAATATCTGTATCATCCCATAACTGAAGAAATGAATATTCCACATACAAATGGATTCCACACAGACAGGATGACAGTGGAAAAAATCATTTATTCGAGGCATTGGCAGTGCCAAGGATTGTTCAAACTAAAAAGTGTATTTATTTTATTTGTGGCCAACCAAAAAACGTATAAAATACAGAGACTGTTTATTATCAGTTCATATGTTTTACTAGTTACTGTAAAACCAGGTGACCTCAGATCCAAACGTTGGACATATTTGTTTGGGCATTTGTGCACTCCATATTTCATAATAAAGTAATGCTTTAATCTAATACATTATTTCCAACAGATCACAAAAAGAATAAAGCTTTAAAAAAGAAATAAATCAGTTTATCTACAAAACTTAAAAGGTGCATTTCTTGACGTGTGCATTTCGGCATCATTTTCTTAAATGACGCCATAAAGACGGATTTGATTTAGTTATCCTGTACGTTTGACCGCTCTTTAAGCCCCGCCCCCTAAGTACACCAATGTTGGCATTGAACTCTCAAGTCATTTCTCACACTGCTTGTTTTAAGGCGAAGGAAGACAAAAGCGACTTCTCATTTAAAGTCGGTGATTGTAAATTTCTTTGCAAAATTTCATCTGCGTTAGCTCGCTGGCTAGCTGATTAAGCTAACGTTAGCCCTATTTCATGAACTGGTTGAAAAAACATTGACGTTTAATGTTTTTTTTTGCAGATTTGTTTCAAAGTAAGAATCTCGTAAAAATGCTCCTAAATACACACCTAATGGATAAAAACATGGTGATGTAGCAAAATAATGAGGCTAGCTGTACACACTTAGCTGGCTATTAGCTTCAGGAAGAATGCTAACTCAGACTATTGTTGTTTTAGCTTTACAAGGTGAGGCTGTTTCTTACTGGCTTGTTTTTATTTTTTAAACTTTACTTTTGGCACGAGGACTAACCGATGTATTGTGTAAATGTTACCCCGGGTCAGAGCAGCGCTGCTAACGTTAAAGAAAATACTAAACAGCTGGTTAGCTAGTTAACCTTTGATCCCACAAACCAGCGAGCATTAGCAATATGCTCCTTGAACTCCTCCGTTAGCTACTGTCGCTAATAAGCTACTTAGCCAGATGTGCTAACATTTGTAGCTTACATTGTTGCTGACTTTTAATCCATTGTTTACACTTTTAGCTCGACTTGTGTTAAAGTGTCAAGTGTTAAGCAATGATTGGACAAGCTCTGTTCCGGGGGAGGGGCTTAACTCGCTGTTAACAATCGACAATCAAGACCATTTTGGAATTCAAGTAGCCTCCAGTGGGCACGGACAATTTAATATGTTCTCCTTCTTCTTCTTTCAGATGTTAAAGTTACTCGCCCAAAGCGGTAAACGCGATCGGGGAGCGCGCGCGATTTTGATAAAAAGTGGAAGGAAGAAGTGACAACTTCCGGTTTTGCAAAGTTAGCGGAAAGAACCACGTGAAACAACATCCGTTTATCAAATCTTAGATTTAGACATTTTTAAATTATCAAGGTGGACCATTAGAGTTTTTTAAAGTTTATAAAAATTTTTATAAAAAGTAAAGAGACTTTTGTATGTTAAACAAAGTCCCAAATGAATAATGCAGAAGTTGCAGATGGAATGTAAATAGCAGATGTGTTAAACAATCAAATCATTTAATTTTCAAAACATTTCATTTTAAATGTTTAAAGAAATCTGTAATTTCTTTAATGTTTCTTTAAAAAATGTTTAATTTTATTTATAGTTTTCCTTGCTTATTATATGTAAATCAATACAATAAAGCTTCAATCGCTTCAGTGATCGGTATTATCGGTTATCGATCGATACTGATTTCCTGTGATCGAGATGGATTGAAAAGGCACGTGATCGGCATCTCTTGCATCTCTAATCATCTAATCATCAGAACATCCAGAAAAGAGAGTATGCTGCAGAGTAATATATTTTGATTCATATTCTAAAAAAAAAAGTTTCTTTATCTACATGCAATCAATGGGGGGGGGGGTGGGGTGGCTCACCCGTGTGCGCCGCAGCGCACGGCAGAACTTCGCATCTGGGCGCGCGCGCCTGTCCTATGTCACAGAATTGTTGACGGGGGTGAGACGAAAATTATAGAGTGGCGGGTGAGATTTCACCCTGTATTCACTAGGGGAAACACTGGAGAATAAGCGTGTGTCTAGCGTGTCTTCTTGTACACAACTGTGTGCGTGAATGGATGGACAGATATGCAGCTATGCCACTCAATCACCAGCTCGACGACTACTTCGACCTTGCGGCAAGGGCAGAGCAGCAAACATTTTTTATTTTTTTTTGTTTGACCCAGACCAAAAAAACCCTGTCCCCCCCTAAATTTTCTGCTTGCGCCCCTAAAATTTTAAGTTAGGGGCCACTGTGCTCCTAGTAAAAAAAGTTAGTCTGGAGCCCTGCAAAGATAAGCAGTGTTTGTTTTTAGTTCTCATTTCCCCTAAAAAGCTTCTTGAGATTTCGTAATAGTGCAAATACCACAAACGTTTGTATCTTTGAGATCATTTCACAGTAACGAAATTACCTTTGAGGTCGCTCTGACAAAAGAAACATGGACATTTGGTGTATGTAAACTGTGCAGGAAACATATATTTTTATGGTTAATAATATATTATATATATAATATGTGACGCATAGAAGTAAATATTACATTGTAAAAATAAATAAATATAACTTTTTCACTCTCGTAGCGCCACAATAAACATTATTTATTCATAATCTAAAATAGAGAAATGAATGTTTGTGCTCAGGATTTAAATCTAATGAATTTTTGGTCTTTACTCGATAAGACAGCTACTCTGGCATCGTCAGGCAGTATTAGTTTGGGTCAGATACGTGTCACATCTAGTCTACTCCAGATCTAATGGATACTACAGGACTTTTTAATGTAACGTTCACTGTGTGGGTGTTGAAGCTGAAGCTGAGAGTTCGATATTCAGTGAAGAAACACTGCAGTCCAGTTTGTCTAGTAGAAGACGTAATAAAACGAGTCTTTCCCTCGACTTCAACCGCAAGCTCACTTTGTGCTCTCAGAACTCGTGTCTGTGGTACTTGTCCGGATCGTAGTATTTGGTGACGACCACTCTGTTGGCGAACTTGCGGCCGGTGAGAGCTTGCATCGCTTTCTGACAGTCGGCAGCAGAAACGTATTCCACGAAGATCTGTAGAGGAAAAGAGAGAAGAAAGTTTTTACTGAAAGAAGCCAAGACTGAAGCGTCTTAAATCTGCATTCTCTTCACTGACCACCAGGGGGCGACTCCTCTGGTTGTATAGAAGTCTATGCTTCATGTGTTAAAGCTGCATTCTCTCTCCTGACCACCAGGGGGTGACTCCTTTGGTTGTATAGAAGTCTATGCTTCTGGTTGTATAGAAGTCTATGCTTCATGTGTTAAAGCTGCATTCTCTCTCCTGACCACCAGGGGGTGACTCCTTTGGTTGTATAGAAGTCTATGCTTCATGTGTTAAAGCTGAATTCTCTCTCCTGACCACGAGGGGGCGACATTGGGAGACAACGAGATCTAAACTCTGACCTTTCCGCAGCTGGGCACCACTCCGCCGACGGGTCGGGGGATCTCGATGGAGCTCACGCCGCCGTACTTGCAGCACTCCTCCCGGATGTCCTCCAGGATCTCCTCGTAGTCGTCGTCGTCCACCAGCTCCTCGGCCATCACCGTGTTGAGGAGGCACAGCACCTCCGTGGGCGAGCAGGAGTCCTGCAGCCTGGGGAGCCCGGGGACCTGCAGCGTCACCGGGGTCTCTGTGACAGAGGTCTGGGGGGGCGGAGGAGGATTTTCCAAATAAGATCCAGAAGCCATTTAGTTCCCATAAAGCCTGCTACTTCCTGCCTCCTGCTTCCTCCTTGCTCACTCCCTCTGCCTGTGACTGTATGTATGAGTCTTTAGCTGCAGAGATGATCTAATGTTTACACAGTTTTAGACGCAAAAGGTATACAGCAGTTCTTTATTTATTTTTTATATAAATGAAGTTTCTTTCTTTATTTTTATTTTTAAATTAAACTTTACATTACAATGATATTTAATATAAAATATATTTATATAAAATTCTAACTAAATAAATACAAATATTGCTGTTTAGGAAATAGTATCAGTAAAAAATTACTATTAAAAAGTAAAAATGTTTTATATATTTTTATAAATTAAGTTTCTGTATATATTTTTGAGAGATGATCTAATGTTTACAGTTTTATACCCAAAAGGCTTTTTTTTAAAACAGCATTTCATTATTACATTTCTTTCATTAATTAAGTTTCTTTTTTCTTTGTATTTTATTTTTTTTATTAAAAAAAAGATATATTCTAATCATATTTAATATAAAATATATTTATAGAAAATTATAGCAAAATAAATAATAACAATTTTGCTATTTAGGAAAACAAATAACAGATTTGAAAAAATAAAAACATTTATTTATAATTTCAAAATAAACATTTATTGATAATTTTATTATTTAAGTTTCTTTATATATTTTAGATTTAATAAAAGATATATTATAATAATATTTAATATAAAATATATTTATATAAAATCATTTAAAAAATAATAATAATATTGGAAAAATATCAATACAAATTTACCATAAAATAAGATTTTTGAACACATTCTGAGAAAATAAATAAATACATCCGTGAAACAGGAGTTTCGTGGATGTAATCCCAAGGATGTAACTCCACACCTGTAAAAGGTGACTCACCGGGTTGGCGTTCTTGGCTCCCACGCTCGCCCTTTGGACGATCAGCTTTTTGTCGCCTAGCTGCATCCCGTTGAGTCCGGAGACCGCCTGAAGAAAACCAAACGGACCTCAAAGCAACGCCTCAAACCTTCACGTCCCTTAAAACCCGCCGGCGCCGTTTACCTGATCGTTGGCGCCGACGTCCACGTATTCGCAGAAGGCGTACCTTTGGACAGCGAGGTGGCGCTGTCCTTCACCAGATTAAACGCCTTGAGAGGCCCGAAGGACGTCAAGAGCTCCTTCACCTGCGGAGAGGAGAAGAGGAGGGGCGAGAAGACGTGAGGACCGACGGAGGGAATTAATAAACATGGTGCCGAAATCATCAGTGGAAGCAAAAAGTGTGAGCGGTCGGATAATAAGTTGTGAACAGTTTGTTGCATCGCTATAAACAAAAGGAAGAGGAGATGACGCTCAGGGCTTTTGAAGGTTTTGTGAAGAGCAGATGACAGAATAACTCTTAAAATATTGAGACATAGTTACAGGGTTCGTACACATGTTGAGCAATGACCTTTCAATGACCTTTTAATGACTTTTCCAGGCCTGGAAATAACAGTTTTATAATTCCATGACTTTTCCAGGTTTTCCATGACTCTACGAACCCTGTGGTTATAAATAAATATATAATAAAGTCATCTCACATTCTGGAAGCGGTTGAATACAAAATAAATATACCAGTTGGATAATAGGTGGTCTTACCTTTACATTACCCCCCCCCCCCCACCAACACCACCACCACCACCAAACAACATCCCCAAGTCCTAATCCTCAGGTCTTAAACCCCGCCCCCCCCGGGGTCCTAAACGCGCTCCAAAGGCATGATGGGAGGCTGGGAGTGAATCCGTGTGAGGACCAGAAGGTCTTACTTGCCTGGTGTCACATGTTGCCATAGCAGCAGGAGATGAGAACTACTGAACAAACTATGAGCGCAGACCTAACGATCTTATTGGCCCCTAGCTGGGGACAAAGTGGGGGAACAGAAAAGTGAAAGAGCCGTGAGTGTCAGCGCAATAAACCAATTAATCTGAAAAATACCCATTCAATGTCCAACTGCAAAAGAGATTCATCTGATTCTTATTGAAGTTATTGATTTTCATGTGATTGTACAGCCACTGAGCTATCGTCAGTATAACAGCCTCTCCTTCAAAATAAAACATCCTGTTTTCTTAAGGTGGACTTTTTCTTTGACGATACGGACTCAAATGAATCAGAAGCTACTTTCAATGTCTAAAAACCACATAAATAAATACAACTTTCTGTTTATCAGCCTGTTGCGTAAACATACTGGACTTGGCTTCCTTTAGTCAGAATGATTAACACGAGAAAGATATGACAGTTCACTGCGTCACAAAAGGCCTTTTTTTTTAAACATAAACGAACGACGTATGATATCATAAAGTTTTATCAAAATATAATATGTGCAGAAGTTCGTATTCATTTTATTTAGTTATTTTTAGTCGTTTTTATTCATCGGGTTTTGTTTCTGACGCTTATTGACATTTATTTCTACTCCTCTACGCAGACTTCTGTTTTCCCCACAGTAAAGAAAATATTAAACGTATTATCTGCGACAAATAAAGTGCGACAAATAAAAGAGGAAGTGCACCTGTTCAGGCGGCCGCTCGGTTAAATACCTGGTCGTCGTTCAGGTAGTTGGGGAGGC
This sequence comes from Pseudoliparis swirei, assembly GCF_029220125.1. Classification (NCBI taxonomy): domain Eukaryota; kingdom Metazoa; phylum Chordata; class Actinopteri; order Perciformes; family Liparidae; genus Pseudoliparis; species Pseudoliparis swirei. The sequence continues at coordinate 3,297,954 of NC_079410.1, read as the reverse complement.
CTCCGATGAACAGTTTGTGGGCGAAGTCGGGGACGACCGTGGAGACGACGCCTACACAGAACACAAGGACGTTCATGATGTCACACGACGGGTTTATGATGTCACGGGACGGGTTTATGATGTCACGGGATGGGTTACGTCATCGCTCGGTACGACGCGGCGACAGACCTGGGACGTGGAACGCCGGCTGCTCCGAGATACCGGGTAGCGGGCGATAGTCGTGCGGTCGTCTGATCTTCAGCGATTGGCCCTGGAAGACGATCCCGTCGAAGGCCATCGCCTGAGTCGTCTCGTCTATGGACCGGAACTGGAGAGCAGAGACGTTGATATTTAAACATCTGCTTTATTAAAAATATATATTATCGTCAAATCAGATAATAAAACATTTAAGAAACTATATAAAAACATGCAATATGACTTGATAATGTGTTGTTATCATCATTATTATTATCATTATTATTATTATTATTATTATTATTAAACGTTTTAACATGTTTCATCTGGTTTCCAGTTATTTAATATTTAAAATATATTATAATAATATTTAATATAAAATATATTTATATAAAATCATTTAAAAAATAATAATAATATTGGAAAAATATCAATAAAAACGTACCATAAAATAAGATTTTTGAACACATTCTGAGAAAATAAATAAATACATCTGTGAAACAGGAGTTTCGTGGATGTAATCCCAAGGATGTAACTCCACACCTGTAAAAGGTGACTCACCGGGTTGGCGTTCTTGGCTCCCACGCTCGCCCTTTGGACGATCAGCTTTTTGTCGCCTAGCTGCATCCCGTTGAGTCCGGAGACCGCCTGAAGAAAACCAAACGGACCTCAAAGCAACGCCTCAAACCTTCACGTCCCTTAAAACCCGCCGGCGCCGTTTACCTGATCGTTGGCGCCGACGTCCACGTATTCGCAGAAGGCGTACCTTTGGACAGCGAGGTGGCGCTGTCCTTCACCAGATTAAACGCCTTGAGAGGCCCGAAGGACGTCAAGAGCTCCTTCACCTGCGGAGAGGAGAAGAGGAGGGGCGAGAAGACGTGAGGACCGACGGAGGGAATTAATAAACATGGCGCCGAAATCATCAGTGGAAGCAAAAAGTGTGAGCGGTCGGATAATAAGTTGTGAACAGTTTGTTGCATCGCTATAAACAAAAGGAAGAGGAGATGACGCTCAGGGCTTTTGAAGGTTTTGTGAAGAGCAGATGACAGAATAACTCTTAAAATATTGAGACATAGTTACAGGGTTCGTACACATGTTGAGCAATGACCTTTCAATGACCTTTTAATGACTTTTCCAGGCCTGGAAATAACAGTTTTATAATTCCATGACTTTTCCAGGTTTTCCATGACTCTACGAACCCTGTGGTTATAAATAAATATATAATAAAGTCATCTCACATTCTGGAAGCGGTTGAATACAAAATAAATATACCAGTTGGATAATAGGTGGTCTTACCTTTACATTACCCCCACCCCCCGCCCCCACCAACACCACCACCACCACCAAACAACATCCCCAAGTCCTAATCCTCAGGTCTTAAACCCCGCCCCCCCGGGGTCCTAAACGCGCTCCAAAGGCATGATGGGAGGCTGGGAGTGAATCCGTGTGAGGACCAGAAGGTCTTACTTGCCTGGTGTCACATGTTGCCATGGCAGCAGGAGATGAGAACTACTGAACAAACTATGAGCGCAGACCTAACGATCTTATTGGCCTAGCTGGGGACAAAGTGGGGAACAGAAAGTGAAAGAGCCGTGAGTGTCAGCGCAATAAACCAATTAATCTGAAAAATACCCATTCAATGTCCAACTGCAAAAGAGATTCATCTGATTCTTATTGAAGTTATTGATTTTCATGTGATTGTACAGCCACTGAGCTATCGTCAGTATAACAGCCTCTCCTTCAAAATAAAACATCCTGTTTTCTTAAGGTGGACTTTTTCTTTGACGATACGGACTCAAATGAATCAGAAGCTACTTTCAATGTCTAAAAACCACATAAATAAATACAACTATCTGTTTATCAGCCTGTTGCGTAAACATACTGGACTTGGCTTCCTTTAGTCAGAATGATTAACACGAGAAAGGTATGACAGTTCACTGCGTCACAAAAGGCCTTTTTTTTTTAACATAAACGAACGACGTATGATATCATAACGTTTTATCAAAATATAATATGTGCAGAAGTTCGTATTCATTTTATTTAGTTATTTTTAGTCGTTTTTATTCATCGGGTTTTGTTTCTGACGCTTATTGACATTTATTTCTACTCCTCTACGCAGACTTCTGTTTTCCCCACAGTAAAGAAAATATTAAACGTATTATCTGCGACAAATAAAGTGCGACAAATAAAGAGAAGTGCACCTGTTCAGGCGGCCGCTCGGTTAAATACCTGGTCGTCGTTCAGGTAGTTGGGGAGGCCTCCGATGAACAGTTTGTGGGCGAAGTCGGGGACGACCGTGGAGACGACGCCTACACAGAACACAAGGACGTTCATGATGTCACACGACGGGTTTATGATGTCACGGGACGGGTTTATGATGTCACGGGACGGGTTACGTCATCGCTCGGTACGACGCGGCGACAGACCTGGGACGTGGAACGCCGGCTGCTCCGAGATACCGGGTAGCGGGCGATAGTCGTGCGGTCGTCTGATCTTCAGCGATTGGCCCTGGAAGACGATCCCGTCGAAGGCCATCGCCTGAGTCGTCTCGTCTATGGACCGGAACTGGAGAGCAGAGACGTTGATATTTAAACATCTGCTTTATTAAAAATATATATTATCGTCAAATCAGATAATAAAACATTTAAGAAACTATATAAAAACATGCAATATGACTTGATAATGTGTTGTTATCATCATTATTATTATCATTATTATTATTATTATTATTATTATTAAACGTTTTAACATGTTTCATCTGGTTTCCAGTTATTTAATATTTAAAATATATATATATTTATTTCGTATTTATTGCAAAAATTCTAAAATAAATATATTTAAAATAAAAGGTACAATCTTATTTATGGAAAGAAAAAAAGGTTCAAAAACTATTTTTCTTAAATTATTATTATTATCATTATTATTAATACATGTTTATAACATTTAAAATTTATTGTAAACATTGTAAATAATTTATTTAAATAGAAGGTACAATCATATTTATGGGAAATACTCAAAACAAGGTTTAAAAACAACAAGCTGTGATATAAAACAATGTGGAGAGCCATGTGGAGTCAACACATATGCTCAGTATGTTATCTGTTCAACCAGGCTCGCCTCGTGGTTCCAGTCTTTTTTAGCTAAGCTAACTAGCGGCAGCTTTCATGCAACACGCACCTCCAAGAAAGCAAAGTTCTTATCCTGGTTGATCTGCACGGCGAGCACCGCTCTGCGGGGGGAGCTTGAGGCGCGGCCTCATCTCTGGCGTTGAAGAACTCCGAGGAGGAAGACATGACAAACAGCATGAAGACAACAAACAGCATGGCTGGAAACAACACAACAACATCAGTGTTTTGGCAGAAGCGTTGCAGAACCAATAGGAAGTCAAAAGGTGGACGAGAGAGGCTTTTCTACTCCGACCCCGGTTAGGATGTTCGGACGAGAAACCGTCTGCCTGGCTTGTCTCGTCATCTGGCTGCCGACGATCGGCACTTGTGTCGGCGCCGCGGCCACGCCGGAGGCGGCGGTGGTGGATGTCGCCGGCGGAGCTGTCGTTGGTATCTGCCCGGCCGCTGGAGGAAAGAGGACAGGAGGAGTGGGAGGAGCTACAAAGCTGTTTATATTTTATTTATTTTATTTATTTATTTTATTTATTTTATTTATTTTATTTATTTTATTTATTTTATTCATTAAAAAATATATATATTATGATTTAATTTAATTTCAATTTTAAATAATTTTGTATTAGTATTATGATTTATTTTCATTTATTCATTTAATTAATTGTTATGTATTTTGAAACTTACTTACATGTAAATCATCCGCATATGAAATTTATTGTATGTATTATTATTATTATTAATATGGAAAGTCCACTGAAACATTATTTATGGATATAATAACCAGAAAATGTATAGGATTCAATTATTGTTATGATATAAGCCCTCTGAGGTCAATTTGTGATTTGTGATCAAATAGAAAATTGCCATAAAGGTCTGATTAGATCAATAAATACCTTGCATAGCTTTGTATTGCAGAGGAGTGATGTGTTCAAAGCCCGGAGGAGCTACGTCCCAATACCTGCAGCTCCTCTTCTTCCTCGTTCGCCTCGAGAGCGGCTGGAACCAGAGGAATTTCAAAATAAAAGCTCAACCGCTGTATTAAGACTCTAAAAAAAGCTCTAAAGGTGGAGACCAAAAACAGAGCTAAAAGAGAATGAACATAGGTGGAGCTCATTTTGAACTATATACAAATTATAATAGTTTCAAAATATATATTAATCGGCGGATTCTTTTTTCCATTAATCTATTTATTTATTTATTTGTTTTAAATAGCGAGAATTCTTTGTCACAATTACCCAGAACACAAACGGAGCTCGACATTATTATTATTATGACACATTAACATTATTCACATTATTTTAAAAAGAAAAAGGCTGGAACCATGAAAGGTTTTCACATGAAACATGACAATTCTGAAACAGGCTCAGTATAAACAGTTATACACAGTTTAACAATTGTTAATACTTCTGAGATATAAAGTATGAAGTATAAAGCACAAGTTGTGTACAAGTACCTGCAGCCGGCCCCCACTGACCTGAGCTTCTGGTGGTCCCGGGAGGAGCTCCGGCGGTCTCGGCTGCGGCTCCTCCTCTTCTCTCGGCTGCGGCTCCTCTTCTGGCTCCTCCCCTCTCGGCTCCGGCTTCTCCCCTATCGGCTCCGACTCCTCTTCTGGCTCCTCCCCTCTCGGCTCCGGCTCCTCTTCTGGGCTCCTCCCCTCTCGGCTGCGGCTCCTCCCCTCTCGGCTGCGGTTCCTCTTCTGGCTCCTCTTCTCTCGGCCTTTGCTCCGGCTGCAGTGCGTGTCGCCTTCTCTCTCTCTCTCTGCGCAGCAACAAACAGTGATTATTATTCCCGTTTCCCATGAACGCACCACCTTTAGAAACAACACCAGCATGCTGCGAACTATATTCTGATGGCGCCGCGGACGGCCGCCTCGGTGTGTTGGTGCGCGATGTTTTTTGTTGTTTTCGTTTTAAATACTGTTTTCTGCTGTGATTCCCAGAGCTCTTTCACCAGAGAAGAGCTCATGAACATCAGGGGAACAACTCCAGCGGATTTATTTCCAACGTTTTTAACTTCTGTGGAGTTACTGGACATTTTTGTAAAAGGTGTGCTCACCTTCGCCACGCGGTGAAACGCCGGCGGAGGGGAACGCTCAGGGCGCTTATGCGGCTACGGAAGCGGGATCTCGTACAGCGCTGCCGGGCATATTTCTCCAACGTCCGCTCACTGTGCAACAAACTGGACGAACTCCAGCTGCTGGTGGGGAGAGACAGAACTTCTCCTCATCCTCCGCCCTGTGTTTTACGGAATCATGGCTAAGTGGATCGATACCAGATTCTGCGCTCCAGCTCGCTGGCTTCCAGCTGTTCCGGCGGACGGGACACGGAGCTCTCCGGAAAAGCAAAGGGTGGAGGAATCTGCTTTTACCTCAACAACGGCTGGTGCAACGACGTAACGGTGATCCTACAGCACTGTTCGCCGGACCTGGAATCTTTATCATTCACTGCAAACCCTTCTACTCCCCACGTGAGTTCGCTTCATTCATCCTGGCGGAGTTTACATGCCGCAGGGGAACGTGACGAGGCACAGCGGACCCTCGCCCGAACAGATACGGTGTGTGGGCGGACCTTCCGGACTCTTTAGTTATTGTACTCGGGATTTTAACAAAGGAAACCTCAGCCACGAACTCCTAAATATAGACAGTTAATTAAATGCCCTACTAGAGAGAAGAGCATTCTGGACCACTGCTACACAACAATCAGCAGGGCCTATCACGCCGTCCCTCGAGCTGCACTGGGAAACTCTGACCCCGTCATGGTTCATCTGATTCCCTCATACAGGCAGAGACTAAAGCTCTGCAAACCTGTAGTGAGGAAGTTCAAGAAGTGGACCAGTGAGGCTCTGGAGGATCTGGGCGTGCTTGGACTGTACTGACTGGGATGTCTTCAGGACTGCTACCAACAGCCTGGATGAGTACACAGAGGCTGTAACTTCCACATCAGCTTCTGTGAGGACAGCTGTATTCCATCCAGCTCCAGGGTGAGTTATAACAACGACAAACCCTGGTTCACAGCGGAGCTCAGGAAGCTAAGACTGCAGAAGGACCAGGCATTCAGGGGTGGGGACAAGGACCTGTACACAGAGTCCAAATACAGGTTTAGCAAGGCGGTGAGAGATGCTAAACGTCTGTACTCTGAGAAACTGCAACAGCAGCTCTCAGCAAACGACTCTGCTTCTGTCTGGAGAGGGCTCAGGCAGGTCACCAACTACAAGCCCAAATCACCCCACTCCATGAACAATGTGCTTCTGGCAGACGAGCTAAATGAGTTCTACTGCCGCTTTGAAAGACAATGGAGCAGTCCTGAGACCATCCCACACAGCCCCATCAACAAGCCACAGACCATCAGCCCACCCTCCCCCAGCCCATCAGGGGCTCACACCTCTGGAGCACCCTCCATCAACTCAGCGACGACCCTCGTCATCCTGGAGAGAGCCGTCAACAGGCTGTTCAAAAAGCAGAACCCCATAAGCAGCGGGCCGGACTCCGTCTCCCCTCCACCCTGAAGCACTGTGCTGACCAGCTGTCTCCGGTGTTCACCGACATCTTCAACACCTCCTGGAGACATGCCACGTTCCAGCCTGCTTCAAGGCCTCCACCATCATCCCGTCCCAAAAACCCAAGATCACAGGACTCAATGACTACAGGCCCATCGCCTGACCTCTGTGGTCATGAAGTCCTTTGAACGCTTGGTCCTGTCACACCTCAAGACCATCACCGACCCACTCCTGGACCCCTGCAGTTCGCCTACAGAGCCAACAGGTCTGTAGACGATGCAATCAACATAGCCCTTCACTACATCCTCCAGCATCTGGACTCCCGAGGAACCTCGCCAGGATCCTGTTTGTGGACTTCAGCTCTGCTTTCAATACAATCATCCGTCCCTGCTGCAGGACAAGCTCTCCCAGCTGCACGTGCCCGACTCCACCTGCAGGTGGATCACAGACTTCCTGACCGACAGGAAGCAGCACGTGAGGCTGGGGAAACACGTCTCAGGCTCCCGGACCACCAGCACGGGTTCCCCCACAGGCTGTGTTCTCTCCCTCTGCTGTTCTCCCTGTACACCAACAGCTGCACCTCCAGTCACCAGTCCGTCAAGCTCCTAAAGTTCGCGGATGACACCACCCTCATTGGACTCATCTCTGGTGGGGGCGAGACCGCCTTCAGGTGGGAGACTGACCACCTGGTGACCTGGTGCAGCCAGAACAACCTGGAGCTCAACGCTCTGAAGACAGTGGAGATGGTTGTGGATTTCAGGAGGAATGCAGCCCCACCCGCCCTCTCATCCTGTGTGACTCCCCCGTCGACGCTGTGGAGTCCTACCGCTTCCTGGGCTCCATCATCTCCCAGGACCTCAAGTGGGAGCTGAACATCCGCTCCATCACCAAGAAGGCCCAGCAGAGGATGTTCTTCCTGAGGCAGCTGAGGAAATTCAACCTGCCAGGGAGAATGATGGTACAATTCTACACGGCCATCGTTGAGTCCATCATATGCTCCTCCATCACCGTCTGGCACCCTGCAGCCACAGCCAAAGACAAGCGCAGGCTGCAGAGCATCATCCGCTCGGCCGAGAGGGTTATCGGTTGCAATCTGCCTTCCCTCAGGTCCTGTTCACTTCCAGGTCACTGAAGCGGGCCAGAAAGATTGTCGTGACCCTCCCACCCTGGACACTCCCTGTTCAAGTCCCTCCCCTCGGGGAGGAGGCTGCGGTCCATCATGACCAAGACCACCCGCCACACCAAAAGCTTTTTCCCGACGGCGGTCGGGCTCATCAATGGAACCCGGACTGACTGACTGTCACCCCCAGGACTACCACCTCTTCTTCCACCTTCCTCTCTCCTCCTTCTTCTCCTTCTTCCTCTTCCTCCTCCTCACTCCTCCTCCCTCCTCCTTCTTCTTCCCTCCTCCACACACGTCACTTTAACATGCACTTTAACTAAAACACACCACTTGAAGCACACACCCAAACACTTCACATTATTTGTTGTCTTTCTGTCGTGTTGATTGTTGTTTGTTTGTCATGTCCAAATGTTGCACCTTCCACCAAAAAAAATTCCTCGTTTGTTTGTGAAAACATTCCTGGCAATAAAACTGTTTCTGATTCTGATTCTGATTTTATAATACAACTCAGAGGTAATTTTCCTTTACTTGAGTACCTCCAAGTGTACTTCTAACTCCACAACATCTCAGAGGGAGACAATGTACTTTTTTTGTAATTTGTTACATGTAAAACATATAATAAATCGTTGATTATATTTTCAGTTATGCGACACATGGAAGTCAACAGGAGGTCGACAATAAGAAAGATAAAGTTGTAATCTGTCCAACAACCAAAATATAATTATACTTAATTAACGTTTGTTAAATATAGTTTTAAAAAATAGATATTAAATGTGGGACCTTGAAGGCACCATAACTAAACACTGTGAAGGGGGGCATTTGCATTATGAATATTTGTTACACTTTAAGTACATTTAGCTGGTTGTACAACTACTAATACTTAACATGGGATCTGAGAACATCTTCTATTGGACAGTATCCTGAATATCTTTGATGTTTTGGAATATTTGTCACCAGTATTTTTATTTGATTCTTTTATTTGAATTTATTAATCTAAAACATGACAAATTAAACTTAAAAAATAAAAATAAAAATCCCTAGCATGTAGTATTACTGCGTCACTCGTACTCAGATTATTATACAAATAATGTCTGCATTATTAGCTTGTTCATTGTATGGTATATACTATTGTGTATAATTCATTTATATAAATCACTAAAATAACCTCGACTCCTGTTTTAATTACTACACCTGAAGTTATTTATTGGGACCAACTGCCATTAATGACGGAAGCCGAGTAGTTTCTTATACATATTCGATTTTAAAAAGGCGCAACATCTCAACTGAGTGTCGCATCTTTGCGGTCTCGCGCACGCGAGGTGCGCGTCGCGCGCACAGAGCTAGCTCGAGCGCCTGGTTCGTTCTCACCCTGCCGGTTCTCGCTCAGCTGCTTCTCGAATTCCTCAAAGTCCGCCATGGCGGCGGCGGTTCCGGTGCGTCGGGATGAAAGCGGGTCCTGTGTCGTCCGAGGGGAACGACCCTCCAACCGGTGCGCCGTGTGTCGGTGCAGAGGAACCCCGCGGAAAGCTCCCCGGTGTCAGACGTCATACGACATCCGGTTAGCGCCGTCAGAATAAAAGCACCCGGAAGTACTGGTGGGTTTTACTAAATGTTTCTTTTTTGTTTGTTTTGTTCACACGTGAGTTAAAAATGTTAATTAAATAATTAATAAACTAAAAAGCAAGAGAATGTCGTAAGGAATGTGTATACAAACACACAATGTACATACAGGTATATACATACAGCTATATACATACAGGTATATACATATCTGTATGTATATACCTGTATGTACATTGTGTGTTTTACTACATAGATACGCATATATATATATATATATATATATATATGTGTGTTTGTTTGTAAATATATATATATATATATTTACACATACATAATAGACATGACTAACTATGTATTCAGTTCGACAAAGAAAAGAAGAAACTAAACATTTTTGGGGGGGAAAGTAGGCTTAATTTCTATGTCAGAAAACATACATATACCTACATGGGGAAATCCCCCCAAAAGTATGTTACATAACAAATTAAATAAATGGAAAATAGATAGTATTTCTGCAGATGATACTACTCAAAACAAAATGTAAAACTATCAACAGAAAAAAACTAGATACTAGTTTATTATTATGGTAATTCAGTATTTTTACTATTTTTTTACCATTATAGGATTACTAAATTGACAAAAAGTACTTATTCTTATATGTAAGATGCAACCCATCACACATGCCACTTTTTACCTGAAAATATAAGAAAGATAGTTGCAACTGCTCTTATTGACACACTGCTTCTTATAATACATGTTCTTATGCCCCCCCCCCCCTCCCCCTATGACTCTAAACATAACATGTCCACAACATATATGGAACATAGCTGACTCAGCTGTGCTGCTATAAAAAGAGCTCAAATCCCGAAGTGTTGCTCTGGGTTTGCAGCAGCCGTCATGTCAGAGGAGCTCCTGTGAACCAGCGGCTGAGGAGGAGAAACAAGAACCCAGAACACCTGCACACGCCTCTCACGCAGTAAGTGTGTTTCTGCTGGAACAACAATTGTTTCTATTGTTTTAGTATTGTGTTCATGTGTGTGTGTGTGTGTGTGTGTGTGTGAATAATGTGGCTGGTCCTCTGTGGCGTCGAGTCTTTGTGGTAGACGCACTTTCTATTTTTAGGGCACTTTATATTTAGACAAACAGCCGGAGCTCGGCACGTTAAACCTAAATGGCATCTTCAATAACCCCGAGGGACGAATGTAAAACATGGAAGTGCCTTTATAAAAAGTGTCTTGATAAAAAGTGGTTTCTGACATTACACTTAATGTCCGAAGGACAGATTAAATGTGAAAGATAAATCGATGAGGTCGACAGAATGGGAGACAATGAGTCATAAGACATCTTACATGGAGCATCGATCCTATTCTAGTGGTTTTAGGACTCTGACGTGGGGTTTGTGTCTTTTTGTGTCTTTTTGTTGTTGTTTTGTATCTTTTTCAAGTTGTTTTCTTTCTTTTTGGAGTGGATTTGCTTCTTTTTGTGGTTATTTGACTGATTGATTGTTCCAGATCCTGTTGGTGCTGTCCAATCATTCATGGTTAAGATATAATCACATACACGATTCATGAAATGAAAACTCAAATCTGGAAGAATACAAGTTGGTTTAGAAACTTTAGATTATTGTTTACAAAAATTAAAAGGCTGGAGTTGATAGTTCAATATTATTAAATAAATATTATTAATATTTTTATGGAACGTAAATTGTTTCCTCATGCATCACCGAGCCTCCGTATATAGTCTTTAAACATCCACATATCCATCCATATATATGGACGTGCAGTTGCCACAGACCTCAATAATTATGATGCTTTTTACTGGTTTTCACTCATGGACAACCTCTGCTTTATTTCAGAGTTGTTAAAGTTAGATTTAAACATGGGTGTAGCAGGTGAGATGGATGCCATTGTTACGGACACGGAGAGCTTTTGGGTATGAAACGATACTTTTTTCCCATCAATGTTCACTAGACCCCAAATGGACATCTCATCACATCCGCATCTTCCCGAAAAATAATCTTCATGTAAAAAGTATGTTTTAAAGCAGGGGTCCCCAACCCCCCGGCATGACCCGGTACCGATCATGACTTGGTTGGAACCGGGCCGCGGAAAAAAAGTGAATAAATAAAGTTTTAAAATTTTTTTTTTTTAATCAGTCGGAAAAATATATTATTTTGAAAAAGGACTGGATACCCGTGTGTACGTCTGAGCCGCGTTCAGGAGTCTTAAAGTTCGGGTTTATCGCTGCAGGCGAGTCTCATGCGCCGAACCCTCTGCTGGCGGCACATTGACAAAGAATCTTAAAACATATTCAACCTGCTCAATGAATTCTGTCACTTCAGGGAAATGACAACTGTTTTCAAGTTGGCCGATAAAGTCGCTGCTGCAGGGCGAGTGAACAGCGGAACATTCTACATGTTTCAGACGTTGACCGGGTGGAAGAGGTTTTTAAAAGAGTTTGAGCGGTACTCCAACCACAAAAGACCCGACTGCAAAAGAATAGACCTGCAACCCATTTGTAAACAAACCCACCCGGTGAATCGAGCCGTCCGAGCTAGAAGAACATGTGTTGGAGATGCAAATGACGGTGGCCTTAAGGGACATTTCACACAACAACTCTGCCTGTTCTAATGACAGCGACCAGAACTCGGTGAGGAGCAGCGGACCAAACACACGTCTGTGTCGCCGTCTCCATCAGCGGCTCGTTGCAGGTAAACAAGCACGGCTCACACTCATTCGGCGTCATGATGAGTTGTAGTTTTGGCACTTTATGCCCTTCGTATAATTGTATGACGTCATATTTATTACGTCATTTATATTGCCGGTCCGTGAAAATAATTCCTGACACGGAACCGGTCCGTGGCTCAAAAAAGGTTGGGGACCACTGTTTTAAAGCATCAAACATACTTTTAAGAACAACAACAAAACCACATCAGCTCATGCTTACACTTATTCACTTTCTTCGTGAGATTTAGATGAGATGTTACGTCGGTCAGCCAGTTAGCGTAGTTTAGCACAAAGACGAAACGGTGGGAAACAGCTAGCCTAGCTCAAAAGCTCACTCATATAATATCTGTGGCATCTCGATTGTTTAATCCATCCAGAAACCGAAGAGGTAGAACCATTTTACAGAGAGCTAGTTGTTCTCCATTGTTTTCAGACCTTATGCTAAGCTAAACTCAAATCTGATATTTAACTCTCCGTGAAAAAGTGAATAAGCGTCTCAGAACTATTCATTCAATATTACCTGTGAGTTCTCACACAGACCTATATATATACTTTTGTTTTGTACTGATTCTGAATTTTTAAAATACAAAATTACATATTTTTCTTAGGATATCCTGCAGGAGATGGACTCGGTGTGGACCACCACGGTTCTCCTGGTTCCGTGTGTCGTCGTGCTCACAGCTGGACTGTTCTACCTCTACAGCTCCATCAAGGCTCTGCTGTCCAAAACGTCGGTCCGCAACAAAGTGGTGGTGGTGACCGACGCGATATCCGGGCTCGGAAAAGGTAACGATCATTTAATGAAGTTACTGTGAGGAACTCGTATCTGGTCTCAGTGTAGTCCTGGTCCTCTGTAGACCTTCACCAGACCATCGAGAGAAGATGGTCTGGTTCTATAGAGACTTTCAGACCCTGCTGCAGTAAAATGAGGTTTCTTAAAGGGACCCTGGTGCTCAGAGACACTACCACCTTAGTCGACAGGGGGCGCCAGAACCATCACTACTACTTTAGTCCACAGGGGGCGCCAGAACCAACACTACCACTTTAGTCCACAGGGGGCAGCAGAACCAACACTACCACTTTAGTCCACAGGGGGCAGCAGAACCAACACTACCACTTTAGCCCACTAGGGGCGCCAGAACCAACACTACCACTTTAGTCCACAGGGGGCAGCAGAACCAACACTACCACCTGAGTCCATAAGGAGTGCCAGAACCAACACTACCACCTGAGTCCATAAGGAGTGCCAGAACCAACACTACCACTTTAGTCCACTAGGGACGTCAGAACCAACAGTAAATAGAACCTCCTCACGGTGAACTCTCCTCTTGGCTGCAGAATGTGCGGCTGTGTTCCACAGAGGAGGAGCGAGGCTGATCCTCTGTGGGAAGAGTTGGGAGGAGCTTGAAAAACTCGCCGATGATCTGGCGAACGCCTCCGACCCAACTGTGGTGAGAACACCGGCTCGGAACCACGAAACAAGAGTATTCCTAAGTAAAAGTACTCGTTATGCAGTAAGAGACGTCTCTGGTGGAAGACATATTACTATAAATATATATATATATATATTAGGGCTGTCAGTGTTAACGCGTTAATCTATGCGATTAATTTGGCCGCGTTAACGCACTAAAATATTTTAACGCAATTAACGCAACTTTGTTTACTTCCGGTGTTCGTTGAAGTTTTTACACTCAAACCGAGTGTCAAACCGCGGCAGTACGGTTTAACACTGTTTCCGTTTTTAAAACAATTATTTCTCCGCGAAAATAAGGATCATAAATCAGTTTAACTCGTGGATGAATCAGTCGGGTTTCCTCCTGCTCCTCCTTCCTCCCGTCTCCCCCTCTGATCCACAGAGGAACGGAGGGCGACGTGTCGGGGGACGCGGCGCGGAAAGAACTCGTCACACGAAACCTTCAACGTGATTGGTCAATCCGTTTGTCTGTCAACATTTTGGGAAAAAACAACCAATGAACACTCCGTAAATCACAAAGGACCTCCCACCTCACAGGTAAGGCTCTATAGCAGCCTGTCAGTCAGAGAGCAGAGAACACGGCACCAGGACAACTGAGCCTCATTGAATAGAGCTGAGATTGTTCTGGAATGTTTGATGTAGAACACGTGGGTATGTGTCATATGCAAACGCCTTTAAAAGGTGAATTTAATTTTTTTTGTAAAATGCCCCCAGCCTCCAGAGGGTTAACGTGACATATTTGAATGTCAGTCAGTTACCAAGGCCACTGGTTCTGCTGCTGTTCAATGTTAAAGATGACAGGACCAATGGGGTCTCAATATACTTCTTTTTTTTTACTAATCTGATGTTTCACTGAAGAAACAATTTATCATCCACAATATTAAATACCTCACTGGCACTTTATAGGTAGGAGCCTCTTTGAAAACACAGCTCTGTGTGAAGTTTGGTCTTTAAAAAGAATGAACTTTTAACTTTCAATTGCGATTAATCGCGATTAATGAATTTCAAAATGTGCGATTAATGAGTTAATTTTTTGTAATCGATTGACAGCCCTAATATATATACATATGTATAATACAGGTAGGTGAAATCAAGCATTCTGATTGGTTGAGAGCGAGTAACGAGGTGTGCTTTATTCAGCCGTAATGTCCTCCAGCTGTTACTGGTGTAGCTGCAGGTGGTTGAGATGGTTTAGTCCAGTGGTTCTCAACCTTGGGGTCGTGCCCCTCCAAAGGGTCACCAGATACATCTGAGGGGTCGTGAGATGACAGATGGAAAAGAAAAAGAAAAAAAAACTTTTATCTAATCCATGCTATAAATTTGCCTCTCGGGAAATCTGAAACTAGACAATTATTTTTTTCAGTCCAAAGAATATTGGAAAGCACTGGTGTTACCTCATGTGTTGCATTTTATAAACTGAATACATGTTAGTTGTTCTACTGTTCACGTGAAATCTGTCGAAGATGAAGAGTGTAAAGTAGCTTTTGTAATCCCTCAGACGTTCCCCCCCAAGCTGGTGCTGCTGGAGTTCGGGGACCTGGACAGCATGCCGGAGGTGGTCTCTGAGATCCTGGAGTGTTACGGCTGCCTGGACGTCCTCCTCTTCAACAGTAGCCTGAAGGTCAAAGCTCCGGCTCAGAGCTCGTCTCTGGAGATGGACAAGATGCTGATGGACAACAACTACTTCGGCCCGGCCACGCTGGCCAAAGGTGGACCACCGGAAACACGCTTGAGAAGCAATGTTGTTGTTGTTGCTTCTGAAGCATTTATTTCTTCCTCAGGTTTGCTGCCCTCCATGATGTCCAGGAGAACCGGTCACCTGCTGCTGGTCAACAGCATCCAGGGGAAGCTCGCCGTGCCTTTCCGCACAGCGTGTGAGTTTTTACAAATATTTTGCACTAATATATTTAAATAAATGTTAAATATGAGCCGGGGTTTCCCGTGAGACTTTGTGCGAACGTTAAAAGGTCCTCAGACATTTTTCCTGGGTGACAACCTTTGGATTGATTTCCATTAAATAAATGAAAGATCTAAACATAAAACATGCTTGTGTGCTTGACAGGAAAATAAAACAAAAAATGTCATCATGTTTTTGAGGGTTTAACATATATATATATATAATTACCAATAGAATATTATATTTATTATATATATATATAATTATATAATAGACTCAAAATGTCACCAGTGATGTTTTTGAGTGTTTTCTATATATATAATATTAAACTGTACTCTGGCCTGAAGATACTGTGTGTTTTAATCCGATCCAGACTCCGCCTCTAAACATGCCGTCCAGGCGTTCTTCGACTGCCTGCGGGCCGAGGTGGAGGAGTACGGCATCTCCGTTAGCACCATCAACCACACCTTCATCGGCCGCTCGGCGGACCGCACCGAGGCCTCCGGGGCCTCCGGGTCCTTCTGGTCGTGTGAGTAACGTCATGGAGTATCCTGAAGTCTCGTCTTGGTCCCCAGAGGATGGTTCTGATGGATTTTACCACCATCCGGATACATTTTCACCTGAGCAACACATTTTTATTTGATTCCAATATTATATATATATATATATATTATACTTGAGGAACACCACATAAACAAATACTCCATTTCAAGTTAAATTAATTATATATATACACAGAAATATATATTCTTTTGTGTATATATATATATATACACATATATTTGTTTTCTTTTACGTATATATATATATATATACATTGTTGTTATATGTATGTAGATATACAATATAAATGTATATTAGTAAAAAAGTGCTTTAATGGTATAAATTATCATAAATGGAAATAAACAAGTGTGAGTACATCTAATTCCCACTTTTATATGTACATAAATAATATGTTCATAGATAAATAAATGAACAAACGTAATGAATAAAGAAATATAAAAAGTTTTCACGACATCTCAGAATGAATAAAAACTGCATTATTATTATTATCTTGTCAGTGTTGTACACGAGGAAGCCTCTCGGCGTGTCTCCGGACGAGGCCGCCAGCGAGATCGTGAAGACTCTGAGCAGCAGGAGGAACGAGGTGGTCATCGCGTCCTCGCTGCCGAAGGTGGCGCTCTACGCTAGGTCGCTCTTCCCCGACGCGCTCTTCGCAGTCATGGCCGCCGGAGTGAAGAAGAGCGCGTAGCTCTGGAATAAAGGAGATGTGTGGTGTTGTTTTCACCCAATACATAATCAATATAACTTCCATATATCAATATGTCTGTCCTGTTGTGATGCAAACTCCCATATGACGTTTAAACCATATTCACATTCAGGTCATTATGAAGAGCATTTTGTGAGTGTGGCCTTAGAATAGAAATTAAAAAAACATTTATGTGTATAAACTCTTGTCATGTAAAAGTAATTTAATTTTAATGCATTCTATTATTATTTCAATAAAATGTTCCAACGGTTTGGTACTATTGTGTTTATGTTCTTCAAATAGATGATTTCCACTGAGATGCTCTGGAAATAAACATCTAATCTGAAACGAATTATATTGATTTAAATGGGTTTTTTTTATACTCAATTTAAACCCGTTTATTATTAGAATGTGTATGGTTAATAGGTAGATGGATCATTTTTTTCTTTTATTTCCAGTTTTTTTTAATACCACATTATTTTGAACTTTCTCGAAAATTGCTTAAAAAATCAGAAATTACAAAACTGTAAATTATAGTGAAAGAAATTGTTTAAAAAAATAATTTAAAAGTAGAAATTAGTTTGTTTTGTTCTCATAATTGTAAAACATTGATAGATTTGTAGAGATATGTAGATTAAAATTAAAATTAAATATTCATTAACTACAACAAAATGTTACTCTCTAATACTAAAGTATTTAGATATTTCTAGAAAGTTTTTTTGAAAATAATTTCTAAAATAAAGTTATACATTGGGAAGAAAACATTTATTATAATATATTATACAATATATATATAATTAATCCCCTGTTTGACTGTTGAGGTAAAAGGTCACAAATAAGTTACTCATTGAAGTTGACAGCGCTGCCGCCCCCTAGTGGACAGTCTCTATAACTACAACTCCATTCTGCTGTAGTAGCACGACGTGTGTTTTCCATGTTTCATAAATGGCCTTTAAAGTGTTTACCAGACTCTCCGCGGTGACCCTCCGGCTGAAGTCTCCTCCTCCCGCCGCCTGCAGCGCGCTGAGCTCCGGCTGCGGACTCACGGTGGAACACGACCGACGGAACCGGCGCTTCACCGTCGCTCCTCCGGGCAGCGGGGCCGGTAAGCAGGAGGGAGCCGGGGAGGGCGCACCGGTGACGCGGGAGATCCCGGAAGAGAGCCCGGCGTCCTCACGAGGCCCGCTGGAAGAATTACACCTTCCGGAAGAAAATGTTGTTTCTTCATTTTACGGGCGTTTTATTTGGATTTTGCACAAATAATTGTATTAAGTGTCGTTTTTTTTGCTCGTTTTACACAACGAAACCTCATTAAAAATAATAATAATTTAATTAGATTTTGCCCTGAGCTCACGTAGCTCAAACGATATGAATGACATGTATTTAATTCAATGTGTTACCACTCATTTAAATGTTCGGCGTGCATATTAGAGGCGAAAGGAACACATTTCATCCCGTTTTGGGCTCGTTGTCCGCGGCAGCACCGGGGGAGCAGGGGCAGGGCGACACTTACATACAGGTGTTTCTGGAGGGAGTTTGGTATTGTTCTAAATGTATATCAAATGGTTAATCTAGGGGTGATGCATATATATATATATATATGTGTATATTTATAATATTCAATATATATTTATTTTAAATCTATATTTATATTATTTTCTGTTTTCTGTTTATATATATATTTATATATTTAAATATATATGTTTAGTCTATATATACATTTATATTTATTTTAAATAAATATTCATTTTATTTTCCATTCTTTCTGTATTAGAAATATTAATAAATAGATACATATATATTTATTTTCAATATATATTTTTTTATTTTCCTTTTTCTCTATTATATATGTATATATATGTATTATACATATATATAAATAGTTAAAGTTTATAAAATAGATATTTATTTTCCATTTTTTCTGTTATATGTATATATGTATATATTTTAAATCAAAATAAATAGATACATATATATATATTACTGTATATCTAAATATATATACATACATTTATATATATATTTTCCAAAATAAATATAATTTCTACCCAAAGTCCCTCAACCACATTAGAAATCAAACAAAAGATGTAAGAACTCCTCTTAGAAAACACTAATGCAATTTAATATTTGTATAATTCAAAGGGAATTTACAAAGGATTTAACCACCTCTTCTTCCTCCTCCCCCCCCCCCCCTCCTCCTCCTCCTCAGAGCCTGCTGTGCTGCTCTACAGGTTCACCGGGGAGAAGGAGGTGGATCTGATGTCCACCTTTGTGCCAGAGACCTTCCGGGGTCAAGGTGTCGCTGCTCTTCTGTCTCAGGTGAGTTGATTAAAGCCCCCCCACCCCGGTAAACTTCATTAAACCGCCTGCAGAAATGTTGTTACGTATTAAATGTTCATTTAAAAACGTTTCCAGGCTGCCATGGACTTCCTGTTTGAGGAGAACCTGAAGACTCACGTCTCCTGTTGGTACATCAAGAAATACATCGAGGACAACCCGCTGCGAAGTTATGACGAACGTGTCATCGCTTGACGGAAGGATGCTACCTCAAATCAACATCAACAACAACAACAACCTCCTGTATCGTTCGTGCTGAAGCCAAATGGATCTGTGCATTACATCGTGTTTATACTCTAGACACGTCTGATTAAAATAATTAAAATCGATTTTTAAGAGACATTTAATTCAAAGTAAATTTACTTTAAATCTCCTCAAAGTAATTCTGGGTTTGAAGATGTTTGTCAACCTGAAATAAATATTTTGTTTTTCTTTTTTTAAATCATGTCAGATTGCAACTCTTTTAATTTTCTGTCTGTAATCAGGATGTTTATATTGTTATCATGAAATATTAATATTTAATAATTATTCACATGATTATCAAGGCATGACGTTTGGTTATCGATAATTAAAATAAAAAGAATGTCTTGTAATGTACGAAGATGTATTTGTTGACAATTAAAATTCTAATTTTTTTATAAATGTATGTTGACGTCGGGAGGGAGGAGTGGGTTTACTTTTATTATTGTTAATAACCAATTACATTATTATAAATGTATATTTAAATACATACAGTGAATATATACAGTGGGTACGGAAAGTATTCAGACCCCTTTAAAATGTTCACTCTTTGTTTCATTGCAGCCATTTGCTAAAATCAAAAAAAGTTAATTTGATTTCTCATTAATGTCACTCAGCTCCATCTTGACAGAAAAAAAACAGAAATGTAGACATTATTGCAAATTTATTTAAAAAGAAAAACAGAAATATCACATGGTCAGAAGTATTCATAGCCATTGAAAATCCATTAATAAGTAATTGAAAAGTCATTGAAAAGTCATTGAAAATCCATTAATAAGTAATTGAAAAGTCATTGAAAAGTCATTGAAAAGTCATTGAAAAGCCATTAAAAAGTCATTGAAAAGTCATTGAAAAGCATTGGTCAACATGTGTATGAACCCTGAAACTTATAAACGTGTAACTTGAGAACATGAAGTGAAGAAAAAGGCCCAAACAGCCACAGACCTTCGAAGTTTTAACATCCCAAAGTTCAAACTCCATCTTTAACAAATACGCTGCCTGTATTGTAAATGTTGATCCCAATCTGGGTCCAGGATATCCGCCTGAGGTCACGGGGGTCAGGGACTCCATCAATACGCCTCTCCCGGTGCCCCCGGCCCGCCGGACGTGGTTCCCGTGGAGGGTTTGTGGCCGTTGGCCTCGGCGGTCCGGTACATGTCCCACATCCGGTCCTGCTCCATCAGCGGCTGCGCCATCATCAGGCTCTTGGCGATGTTCCGCCGCTTGTATTTAAACTCCACGATGGTCTTGGTGTACCTGTTGAGCGCCGTCACCGCGGAGCCCATGCAGGTGCCGAAGGAGCCCCACGCCAAGCTGAGCAGGAGGTGGCCAAAAAAACAGGAAGTCAGTAAATTTAAGAACTCGAAGCAATATTTATGTTTATAGATATTTATACAAAACATATTTTAAAATATATATATATATGTAGAAATATATATATAAATATATACATATATATTTGTTTTTTCTCAGTGACATTAAATTTATATATATATATATTGATATATATAATATATTATATATAAATAAACTAACAAGTAAGAAAGGTTTCTCTACAATGTTTATGAAATATAAATCATCGGAATTTGTATTTATATACCTCATAAAATGCATCAATATCCACATTATTTTTGCTAAGTCAGTACACCAATATTATCTTTTTGAATAATGGCTCATAAATTACTTTTTAAATGAGTTTATTAGATTTTGTTGCATCAAATAAATCGAAAATTGCAAAAAGTAAATATTCTCATATTTACAATTCAAAATATTTGAGCAGAGGACTAAGTTTAAACAAACATTTAAAACTTTGACAAAATAAACTAGGTATTGGTGGTGGATGTACAGCAGAATAGTGGCTAAATTAAAGTAGCTCGATACTTCTATCATCAATCATGCGTGGTAACTCTGGAGAGACCTACTAAGCCTATTGAGGGATGGCAGATGGGATTGAAGATGAAGCAATAACTCTGCAAAAGGTCCTTTAAGGTCCCCAGATGTTGACCTTTAAAGTGTTTGCCACTTGTTGCATTTTAATCCTCTGCTCATACCTCCAGCATTTAACTGCCTCACAATAAATAATAAAAAGGTGTCATAGTGGTGTGACGCGGTTATCCCCTTAATCTTCCCAGACAGCTGTCTGGGTTTAGGTAGTGATGACCATAATCTCATTTGGCACCTTGAGGGGCAGCCAGGGTTGATATATACGAGGCAGAGAGCGAATTCCAAAGAAGAAGAAGTCTGCAAGATGGGGAACAGCAAGAGCAGCGCCTTGTCCAAGGAGCTCCTGGAGGAACTGAAGTCCAACACGAAATACGGCGAGTCCGAGCTGTGCACTTGGTACCAGTCCTTCCTGAAGGAGTGTCCCACCGGGAAGATCAGCAAGCAGCAGTTTGAGGGCATCTACGCCAGCTTCTTCCCCAACGCCGACCCCACGGAGTACGCGCGGCACGTGTTCCGGAGCTTCGACACCAACGCCGACGGCACTTTGGACTTCAAGGAGTACATCGTCGCCCTGCACCTCACGACCGGGGGCAAGACCCTGCAGAAGCTGGAGTGGGCCTTCGCCCTGTACGACGTGGACGGCAACGGCACCATCAGCAAGAACGAGATCCTGAAGATCGTCAGGGTACTTGTACCTTTCTTTTAACAAAAAAACCCCAAAGTATTTGATGTATTTTCTTTATCCCTGCAGTAAGACTTCCATTCGGCCTCTTTAACATGGGTCAACATTGAAAACAAGATTGTGTATTGTTCCGTAATTTAGTTTTATTTGTTTATTTTCTTCCCCTTACGCTCGCTCTTTACACCTTTATTCCCTTAAAAGTGTCCGCAATGGAAACATGAGGGATTGTAAATAAGTGAATAATGAGTCTTTAATGAATATATGTATAAATATGCACTTATACAAAGCAAAGAAAAGCTGCACGTTGTCACATTTTAAAAACTCCAGCACTAACTGAATCCATTGCACATTACGTAGATTAATCATGATATTATATTTTTGCTTATTTTTTGATGAAACTATGCCTGCACTGTAAAAAAAAAACTAAAAACATGTTTCACAGCCTCTTTAACATGGGTTAACGTTGAAGATAAGATGCTGTATAGTTTCATAATTTATTTTATTTGTTTATTTTCTTCACCTTACACTCGCTCTTTACACTGTGATTCCCTGAAAAGTGTTTAATAAGTGATTAATGAGTATTTAATAATTAAATCCTGGCGGTGTAAACTTCCATTCTATCTTCCCCCTTTTAAATTGCTCTTTTAAAAGAAGTAAACAGCCCCAAATATTAAATATGCACTCATGAAAGCTGCACATTGTCATATTTCAGAAACTCCAGCACTAACTGAATCCATTGCACAATACGCAGATTGATCATGATTTTATTTTTAGCTTATTTTATGATGAAACTAAAACGGGCACTCGGTAGAGGGCATACCTTCGCCGCAGCCAAGCTCGTGAAAAACACGAGATTTCATGTAATTAAACTAACTTTAAAACACTTTTGTCTTTAATTAAACATAAATTCATTATCTTAAATGGACAAGTGGAAGTATTCTAGGATGTTTAATGGAGAACAATTACAGATAAACTAATATATTTGGGTGATTTATGGCTCATAAACATTAAAATTACATCTTTTGGTGTTGAATTAAATATGAATTTAAAGCTGAAATGGATTTTAAAAAAGCTGCGGAAGAAATAATCGAATAGGTCTCTCGTGTGATTGGCTCGTAACCTCATTTTGTATCTTAGCAACTAGCCTTAGCTAAATTAATTATTTAATTAATGTATCCTGTTTCCTGGTTGAAAAACAACAATCTGTGTTTGTTACGCCAAATAAAAACCTTTATAACAATCTTTCTTCATATATTTAGAAAAAATCTTAAGAAAAAGAATGAAGAAAAACAACTCCGGCTAACGCTAACTAGCCTAGTTAGCTGTAACCACCGTCTGTGCTGCCTCTCGTACAATTCATGTGATTTTATTTAGTTCTTAACTACTTTTAATCACATTTTTCTGTTGAATTAAACATACATGTATTAGCTTATTAGCTAAAAATGGACAAAAGAGCTCACGAAGAACATATTTTGTATGAAAACACTGTTTTCTCTCCACCCTTCAGACAGTTTTATATTTCTTTTCATGCGACGACAGTGACAATAATCAACTAGAATGGGCACTCGGTAGAGCGCATACCTTCGCATATCACAAGATTGGGCATTGAATTATGAACATTTTGGGATTAGTTGCATGCCAATTGGATAACAATTTACCGTGCTATGGTAAAAAGAAGATGTTGACCTTTTCATGACCTTGACATTGACCTTTGACCCGATCGATCCCAAAATCTAATCAAATGGTCCCCTGATAATAACCAATCATCCCACCAAATTTCATGCGTTTCGGTTTAATACTTTTTGAGTTATGCGAGTAACACGCATACAAATAAATAAATACACGGCGATCAAAACAACCTTCCGCATTTTCAATGCGAAGGTAATAATCAGCATTAAACAAAACAACAACACTCATATCTGTTACAGCTGGTGTTTCTTTCTGCTCTCTGACTTGTGCTTCGCACGCCGGCCTTTCTACTCTCACATCTGGCGGCGTTCCAGCAACGTTGGTTCACACTTTGAATTGATTCATTAGGTTGAGAGGAAGAAAGTCGAGGACCAGAGCTCCTTAGGAGAGAAATTAGTCTCCGGTTAATAATCTGCCTGCATCGGCCAATCCGATTAAGAGCTGAAGGTCAATTGAGACGACTGGACTCCTTCACCTCGAGCGTGTCGTTGAGATGAGAAGACTTTAAGTGAGGAACATTCTTAGGTGAGTCTCTGGTATTGAGCTGTCAATTACCCTGTAGCCCCGCCCCTAAAGCGTCCCCTGCTTTAAGGTCTGTTTGACTCTAAATGACCATAAAGTATAAATGATGACATCATGCTGAAAAGAAGAAGAAGATAATGCAGCTTTAACACATGAAGCATTGACTTCTATACAACCAGAGGAGTCACCCCCTGGTGGTCAGTGCAGAGAATGCAGCTTTAATACATGAAGCATATACTTCTATACAACCAGAGGAGTCTCCCCTGGTGGTCAGGAGAGAGAATGCAGCTTCAAAACATGAAACAAGGACTTCTATACAACCAGAGGAGTCGCCCCCTGGTGGTCAGGAGAGAGAATGCAGCTTTAACACATGAAGCATAGACTTCTATACAACCAGAGGAGGCGCCCCCTGGTGGTCAGGAGAGATAATGCAGCTTTAACAAATGAAGGATAGACTTCTATACTTCCTTTTTGCAGTACAGTTCAATAGTTGAGTCAAAAATAATTA